>NW_026124074.1:0-12500 GCF_025177605.1 Cucumis melo
ATAGGGCTACATAGTTATGGTTCATTTACATTAACATCTAATTGAATTCATTCAAGAAAGGGCCTGACGAACACAAACATGGAGGGGTATAGATAAGAAAATTGTGTGTAAGACATCGAGAACCCCTTTGAATCACTACATTACTTGATTCAAATGGTTCTCACAAAAGCCAAATGTATGAGGAAGTCCAATTCATTTTTTTATTTAACTTAAGAAAAAAGACTTCTTTTTTTTATTGTGCAACGAATGATTAAAAAAAATTATTATAGTATTGCTGTTTCATTTTTTTATGAAAACTATCTAGCAAAATAATTAGATAAAATAGCTTCGACCTTGTCAACTGATAGTGAGAAAACAAAATCTGGATAAATACCAATACCTATGACAGGTATAAGGATAGAGATCGCAACAAACAACTCTCGTGGTCCCGAATCAAAAAAATAAGAATTTTTAGCATTAAAAAGCTTGTATCCATAGAACATCTGGCGTAACATAGATAATAAATAAATGGGAGTTAATATAATTCCAATTGCCATTACCAAAGTAATTACTATTTTTGCCATTAAAAGATATTTTTGGCTAGTAATTATTCCAAAAAAGACTATTAATTCTGCAACAAAACCGCTCATACCAGGCAATGCAAGGGAAGCCATCGATAAGATACTGAAAGTCATAAATATTTTTGGAATTGGGATAGCCAGTCCTCCCATTTCATCGAGATAAACCAGACGTATTCTATCATAACTTGTTCCTGCCAAGAAAAAAAGTGCAGCGCCAATAAATCCATGAGAGATTATTTGTAAAATAGCTCCATTCAGTCCCGTATCGCTTATAGAACCAATTCCTATAATTATGAAACCCATATGAGAGACGGAGGAATAAGCTATTCTTTTTTTTAAATTGCGTTGACCCGAAGATGTTGAAGCTGCATAGATTATTTGAATTATGCCTAATATGATCAACCAGGGGTGAAAAGATAGAATGGGCGTGGGGTAATAATTCCATATTGATCCGAACCAATCCATATGCTCCCATTTTTAATAAGATTCCGGCTAGAAGCATACAAGTACTGTAATGTGCCTCTCCGTGGGTATCTGGTAACCATGTATGTAAGGGTATAATCGGTGATTTGACAGCAAAAGCAATAAGAAATCCGATATAGAATAGTATTTCTAGTGCTATAGGATACGATTGATTAGCTGATGTTTCAAAATTTAAAGTTGGTTCATTAGAACCATATAAACCGATACCCAGAACTCCCATTAACAAAAAAATGGAACCTCCCGCAGTGTACAAAATAAACTTTGTAGCTGAATACAACCGTTTCTTTCCGCCCCACATCGATAGAAGTAGATAAACGGGAATTAATTCTAACTCCCACATGATAAAAAAGAGTAAGAGGTCTCGAGCAGAAAATGATCCTATTTGACCACTATACATTGCTAACATTAGAAAATGGAATAATCGGGAATCTCGAGTAACTGGCCAAGCCGCTAAAGTAGCTAAAGTGGTGATAAACCCCGTCAGTAAAATGGGTCCTATGGAAAGTCCATCGATTCCCAATCTCCAGTAAAAATCCAAAAAAGGGATCCATTTATAATCCTCCATCAATTGGATTAATGGATCGTCTAATTCGAAATGATAACAAAACGCATAGGTTGTTAGAAGCAGCTCGAGTACACAGATACATATAGTATACCATCTCATTACTTTATTTCCTCTATGAGGGAAAAAGAAAAGTAATAAACCCGCAAATATTGGAAAAACTACAACTGTTGTTAACCAAGGAAAATAATTCGTAGTAAAAACAAGATACACTTGGACTAAAAAAACCCATGTTCGAAAATAAAATAAAAAAAAATATATATATGTATATTTATTTTCGAGCACGAGTTTTTGTCGGTAAAAAAGAAATCAAATGTATTCAAGGGGGCTTTTAGAGAACGTATCAATAAGCTAGACCCATGCTTCGAGTTGTTTCATGCCATAAATAAACGCGAACACTCAAAAAATCTGTCGGACAGGCAGATTCACATCTCTTACAACCAACACAGTCTTCCGTTCGTGGAGCCGAAGCTATTTGCTTAGCTTTACATCCGCCCCAAGGTATCATTTCTAATACATCTGTGGGGCAAGCTCGGACACATTGAGTACACCCTATACATGTATCATAAATCTTTACTGAATGTGACATTGGATCTATAATTTTTTTTTAAGACTATAAATTTTCGATCGAGTAAATTTGTAAATGAATTATATATTTAGATACCAGATGAGTCAATAATTTATCAGAATTTTGATAATCAATCTACTTTCAGATTAACTCATGCGATAGGGCCAAGATACTTTGATTTTTTACGTTTTCGCAAACATTATCATGGATTACGTATGATACATATAATTTTACTTGATGAATATCATAATTTATCTCATAAATAAATATTACTTATTCAACAAATTCGATTGATTGATACGAGTGGATTTTCTGTTACGATAAATTGACGAAAGAATAGCTGGGCCAATAGCTGCTTCAGCGGCTGCAATAGCTATAACAAAAATTGAGAAAATATTCCCTTTTAATTGGCGACTATCAAAAAAATCAGAAAATGTTACGAAATTCATATTAACTGCATTCAGTATAAGCTCAAGACACATAAGGGCCCTAACCATATTTCGGCTTGTGATCAATCCATAGATACCGATAGAAAATAAATAGGCACTTATAATAAGTACATGTTCGAGCATGATTGACCAACTCCTTATCAATTCCGATTCATTTCAATATGAACAAAAATGTAATAGATTCAATTCAATTGACAAAAAAAAAAGTACAGAACAAGAGAATATATTCGTAATCGATCGAATAAAAGAATTTTGAGTTTAGACCAAAAAATCTTCAAATAGAATTGAAGGGGAATGTGTGTGATAACATACAACAAAGTTTAAATTATGCTATTTCTAACTAAAGATTTATTACTGGCGAGCCACGGAAATTGCGCCGATCAAAGCAGCTAAAAGAATGATCGAAATGAGTTCAAATGGAAGAAAAAAATATGTTGATAAATAAATTCCAATTTGTTGACTATTACTTATTAAATCTTGCTCTAGAATCTGATTTGATCTTGTAGTCCAAATAATCCCATACCATGACGTATCTACAATAGTAGTCATTAGTGAAACAAAAATACTTGTACAAACCAGAAAAGTAACTCCATTCCCAACGGTCCAAAGATTAAAATCTTTGGAATATTCTGAACCCTTCATGAACATCACAGCAAATATGATTAAAACATTTATAGCTCCCACGTAAATAAGGAGTTGCGCAGCAGCTACAAACTGGGCGTTTGCTAGAATATAGAATAAGGATATAGAAACAAGAACCAGTCCCAACGAAAAAGCAGAATAAATGGAGTTGTTAAATAATAGTACTCCCATACTTCCTAATATAAGACCTGATCCCAACAAGACTACAAGAAAATCATGTATCGGTCCAGGCAAATCCATTATATGTAGTAAAAAAAGAGATAAATAAATCTAAATGTTTTTCATGACCTTATTGATCTGACCAGGAAAAAAAATGTATAATCAATTCCTAATTAAATATTAAGGGGTGTGAATTAATGTAGGTACAGTTATTCTATTAATCTTAGTCTTGATCTGAAAGAGTAAAGTAGATTGAAACTATATATTTCGAAATATATAGTTTCAATCTAAATTAAGCTACAATTCTCATGAATCAATAGTTTGGATTTGTAGGTAGTGACCAAACAAACAAAACGAAAGAAACCTCATGTCTTTAGATCAAAACAGAACCTTAGTAATTGTAAATTACTCTTTAATCAACAGATTGACTTATTTTAGACTTCAATTTGAGGCGAATTCGAATTCAAAATTGTTCTAATTGTATAATCATCAACTACTGACATTGGTAAACGACCCCAAAGAAATTTGATTATAATTCAATTCGTGACGATCATAAGTAGAAAGTTCATATTCTTCAGTCATTGATAAACAATTTGTTGGACAATATTCAACGCAGTTACCACAAAATATACAGATCCCGAAATCAATACTGTAATTAAGCAATCGTTTCTTTCGAATATCCGTTTCCAATTTCCAATCAACAACGGGGAGATCTATAGGACATACACGAACACATACTTCACAAGCAATGCATTTATCGAATTCAAAATGGATTCGACCACGGAAACGCTCCGATGCTATTAATTTTTCGTAAGGATATTGAATAGTTACAGGCAAACGATTTGCATGGGATAAAGTAATCATGAAACCCTGACCAATGTACCTTGCAGCTCGTACTGTTTGTTGACCATAATTCATGAACAACCCAGTTACCATAGGGAACATATTATAATATCTCTAAAGAATTTTATGTTTGTTTCTTTCTCTTGTTTGAGCAAGTCGTGAATATAGAATATGGTATTCCTTTACAATGAAAAGAGTTGAAAAGATGTTGTTAATAATAGATTACCGAGAGATATAGGTAAAAGAAATTTCCATCCAAGATTTAATAGTTGATCTATTCTTAGTCGGGGTAAAAGTCCATCTTGTTGCTATAGAAATGAACAAGAACAAATAAGTTTTCGCTAATGTAATAAAGATACTAATTGTCATTCCAAAGACTTCATACACTTTATTTATTTCAAATAGTTCATAACCTAATATGTATGGAATAGAGATATCCCAACCACCCAAGTAAAGAACAGTTACAAATAACGAAGAAACTAATAGATTTAGATAGGAAGCAACATAAAATAAACCAAATTTTATACCTGAATACTCAGTTTGATAACCCGCTACTAATTCTTCTTCTGCTTCTGGTAAATCAAAAGGTAATCTCTCGCATTCTGCTAAGGAAGAAATTAGAAAAATAACAAACCCTATAGGTTGACGCCACAAATTCCAACCCCAAAAACCATATTTTGATTGAGCCTCAACTATATCAACGGTACTAGAACTGTTAGATAATTATAGTCGGTAATAACATCACTGTTCTCATCGCTATTACAGAACCGTACATGAGATTTTCACCTCATACGGCTCCTTGAGGGCCTTAAATAAATCTAAGGAGCGTATCGGGATTATTTATCTTGTCTTGCTATGTTTTTTTTGTAGAATACTATAAGATAAAAATATACTATAAGATAAAAATCTATCGTGTGTCCCCAAATTAACCCAATAGAATTCTGTCTGTTATAATAATAAAGAAAAAGGTTACTTCTGAATTGATCTCATCCTTTAAAAAAAATTCTTTGTTGAGTAATAACTTAATTCTTTACTAAAATACTATTTATTATAAATATCAATAACCCATTGTTTTCAATTACGAAAAAAAAATTGGCTATTCCATTAGTTCATGAATTCGGACATGAATTCTATCTCTATGAATAGGGAGATAGGAAAGAAATGCATATAGTAATGGAGATAAGAAACAATAAAAAATATCTCTTTTTTTTTTTTTTTTGTAATTGGATTCTTTCCATTTTTTTTCGTTCCTATTCTTCTTTCTGAGAAAAAGGGTACTTACTCAATAAGGGATTATTTCGTTTCCGATAGTCATTTATTTAATGGGTGGATAGGCGTATACTCTGGATCGGAATCGTGGGGAGTACTGCCTGATCATTTCTACAAACTTAAAGCCCCAATTCGTATTCTTTTTATATTATGCATTTTGCAAAAATGTCCTTCTCTCTCTTTTGGTTTTGGATAATTTTGAAAATCTCCATTACTAATCCTTTGTATATCTTGGTGTTTCTAACCATCCACTCATTTTTGCTCAATCGGCTGTGTTATGGTAATACACATATGGTAGTACATAAAAATAATAGTGAAAACTCAATCCGGTTGATCTTTTGAGTCCGCTTCAAGACAGGATAACTAGTGACCCAATCTTGGGGCTCTCTTGCGCCTATATTTTTTTCTGCTTAACTCTTATACATAGAAAATGAGACTTAATATTTTGACTGCTAATTTTTATTTATATAAGCTGTTTTCTTTCACTCATATAACTATCTGATTTAGTTCATTAATCCGAATAATAAATATAAAAATGAGGATATCTATTCAATGCATTTCAACCCTTTTCTCGAAAAAAAGTGGGAGAAGTTTATGTCTCAACGAATCACACGTAGAGATATTGATAATACACATAGAGTTAATGGTATTTCATAACTAATTGATTGAGCAGCAGCTCGTAGACCACCTAAGAAGGAATATTTATTATTGGATCCATATCCTGACATAAGAAGTCCGATGGGAGCAACACTTGAAATGGCAATCCATAAAAAAACACCGATAGGTAGATCGGCTAAAACAAGGCGATAACCAAAAGGAATTACTGAATAGCTTAGTAAAATTGATATGACTGCTATCGATGGTCCCATACTGAATAAGCGAGTATCACCTCTAGATGGAAGCAGATTTTCTTTAAAAAGTAGTTTTGTACCATCTGCTAAAGCTTGAAGAACTCCCAAAGGACCAGCATATTCAGGTCCAATCCGTTGTTGTATTCCTGCGGATATTTCTCTTTCTAACCATACAATTACTAGTACGCCTATTGTGATTCCCAATACAGTAGTCAAAATAGGGACAAGTACCCATAGAATTCCATAGAATTCTTTTAAGAATTCCAATCTCGAAAAAGAATTGATATCTTGGACTTGTGATGTATCAATTATCATTTTAACGATCAACTTCTCCCATAATGATATCTATGCTACCTAGTATTGTCATAATATCAGCCAATTTCATTCTTTTAACTAACTGAGGAAGAATTTGCAAATTGATAAAACCCGGCGGGCGAATTTTCCACCTCCAAGGAAAACCACCCTGATCCCCTATCAAAAAAATGCCCAATTCTCCTTTGGGGGCTTCGACTCTCACATAAAGTTCTTGTTTCGCCAATTCAAAAGTTGGCGAAGGTTTTTTACTAATGAATCGATAGTCAAAGTCATTCCATTCCGGAGACCTTGCTCGATCAAAAGATCGTATTTCTAAATTTTCATAAGGTCCCCCTGGAATTCCTTCCAAAGCTTGTTGAATAATTTTTACGGATTCCGTCATCTCAGCAAGTCTGACTAAATAACGAGCTAATGAATCGCCTTCTTTTTGCCACTGAACTTCCCAATCAAATTCGTCATAACACTCATAACGATCAACTTTACGAAGATCCCATGGTATTCCGGAAGCTCGTAGCATTGGTCCTGATAACCCCCAATTTATGACCTCTTCTCCAGAAATAATACCTACTCCCTCAACTCGTTCTAAAAAAATAGGATTTTGTGTAATAAGTTTTTGATATTCAGCAACCGCTGTCAAAAAATAATCGCAGAAATCCAAACATTTATCTATCCATCCATGAGGTAGATCAGCCGCGACTCCCCCGATACGAAAAAAATTATGCATCATTCTCATACCGGTGGCTGCTTCGAATAGATCATATACTAATTCTCGTTCTCTGAAAATATAGAAGAAGGGAGTCTGTGCGCCAATATCCGCCATAAAAGGGCCAAGCCATAACAGATGAGAAGCTATACGACTCAACTCCAACATAATTACTCTGATATAGCTAGCTCTTTTGGGGACTTGAATATTTCCCAACTGTTCTGGACCATTTACGGTTATTGCTTCTGTAAACATAGTAGCTAAATAATCCCAACGTGTTACATAAGGTAGATATTGTATAATTGTTCGGTTTTCTGCAATTTTTTCCATCCCTCTGTGTAAATAACCCAATATTGGTTCACAGTCAATAACATCTTCACCATCCAAAGTAAGGATGAGTCGAAGAACACCGTGCATTGAGGGGTGGTGAGGTCCCATATTGACTATCATGAGGTCTTTTCTTGTAGCCGGTCCATTCATAAGTTTTTCCTCGATTCATCTTTCCATGAATTGCTGAAAATTAAAATAAGTTCATAAAAATGCAAGATCTAATAAATCAAATAATTAAAAATTACTTTTTAAATTACTGAGTTTTTGACTCCCGAATATCCAATTGATTAATTAATTCTTTATAACGCATTTTATTTTTCTTTGATAAATAAGAAAGTAATCGTTGGCGTTTTCCGAGAATTTTACGTAGACCTCTTTGAGATAAATAGTCTTTTTTGTGCAATTCCAAATGTGAAGTAAGTCTTCGTATCTTATTGGTGAAACTGACTACTTGAAATTCAACAGATCCTCCATTTTCTTTTTTTTCTTCTTGCGAAATAACTGAGCTGAATGAATTTTTTACCATAAAATTAAATCTCCTTAGCCTTCTTTTTTTTTATAAATTATTATTGATCAGTAATAATAATGTTACTCGTTTTAATTTGATATACACAATAATCTTACTTTGATTAAGAATTTCTATTCTTTTTTTTTTTAATAAAATCTAGCAATCCCTTTTTTGAAAATTTCAGATAGGTATACAAAAGTCTGGTATATTTTTGCATGCACAAAAAATATTTAGACTGCAATTTTCAATTTAAAATGAAATAAGAATATTTTCTTGATTCATTTCTAAATCTAATAGATACGTCATTAAATTCAATTAATATCATCTATCAGAATCTAAGAGAGTGCCATATGTGTATTTCTTTGTCTTCATATACCATATAAGGTACGGGCAATATAGGAAAAATGTAGCATTAACTAATTTGCAATTGTGGATACATATGGATCCTTAGCATACTAAAACGACTGCTATTATTGGTATCAAACCAATACCGATTCATACAAGCTAAATCTTCTAATCGATAATTGGGCCAAAGAAAGAACTTTAATTTTTTTAGTTGATTTTGATATCTATCAAGATGTTTGCTTGTTTTATCTAAAACTTGATCATCTGTTTTCACCTTATTTCCATTGTAAAATGCTGTATTTCTCTGGATATCATTTTTATTCCCAGAATTGAAACAAATTAGAATTCTAAACTCTCTACGACCTCTAGGGGATAAGATATTTTCCGGAACAAGCAAATCATAATAATTGCTGGTTCTATTTTCAGTCATTTTTTGAGGTATTGCAATGGATTCAGCAAAACTCCTCTTATAAGGATAGCCTTTTTCTTGATATTTTTGATTAAATTGGTACTTATTCTTATGAACTAATGAAATACCTATGGTTTGAGACATAATAAATTTTCCATCATTTTTTACAGACAGACGAATGGGTTCTATAATAAGTATTTCCAGTTCTAATTAATTCTGAAAGAATCAAGCCCTTCGAAGATAGCAGAATATCCAGACTCAGGTTGCCATTTTGAATAGAGGATATATAAATTTGTTTGGGATCTAGCAGTCTAACCAGGAGACAACATATTTTGATGTTATTGAAAATTTTTTTATTTACGTATGCCGAACCATCCCATCTGCATTGAACACGAAAATATTTTTTTAGTAACAACTCAAACTCCTTGCTCATCTTTTTCGCGTATTGGTTTTGATTTATACGTTTTCTCCTATCTGCTACCGCAGAATCTTCTTGAAGATTTTTTTTGTGGTTTGAGTGAACTGAGTCAAGATCCTCTTTGGCCACAGATTCCTTTTCTGCTTTATTTCCATTTTCTAATTCAAAAGTTTTTTCCTTCGCTGATAGAAAAAGAGATCCTTTTTTCTTTTCAATGAGTTTTTTTTTTTTACTAAAAATTTCATTTCCATTCAATTTTTTTTCATTTCCATTCAAATTAAAAAGAAGTGATTTGATTGGTATCAGCCATGGATTAATCTTATATGCATTATAAAGTATCAAAAATTCTGGAAAGACCCACCCACGTTTCAAATTCGATCTGGAACCACTTAGTATTTCTTCATTCATTCTCATCCAATCAAAAAAAGTTTGTTTTTTTTTGTTGGATCGGTTGCTTTTTTTATCTTGATTAATTGTCAGATAAAACAAATGTTTCTTATTTATTTTTTTAATTAGTTGAAAATGATTAACCCCAGTTTTAGTATTTTTTTTACTGTTCGTGTCAGCCTCAATATGGATCCAGGATCGAATATCGACCTTATTTTTAATAGAAAAATGCAGCATTCTCCAATCAAAATATTTTCTATCCATAGTTTTTTCCAGATCTATAATATCATCTTCTCGTAGATAATTATTGATAAGGATATCAGTCAGTATATCAATAAATTTACATTTATCCGTGTTGTACTTATAAGAACTTTCTTGATTATTTTTTACTTCTACTGGTAATTCAACAATATATGAATCTTTATTATCTTCATAATTAATAGATTTATATGATAAACAATCATATATATATTTTTTTATTTTCTTATCTTTTTTATTCGGTAATGAGTCGTCTATTTCAAAATGATTTTGTTTTTTGTAAGCAATTAATCGGTTTTTTTCATCTGAAAAACATTGGTTAAAATCTTTATTTTTACGATCTTGCTTAACTCTATTTCGCCATTTTTGGGGGAGTAATTTTGACCATCTAATCGGATATAAATCCAAGTTATAATGACCCCTTAACCAGTTTTTCCATTGATTTCTCATTCCAGAATTTTCAAGATTATTTTGTTTTAGGTCGGAATGTAATATTTCGTGTGCTCCAACAACTTCAACAAAATAATCCTCTATTTCATTCTTAAGAAAACGAGATGTTCCGTGATATTGAAAGACAGGTCTTAACTTAGATAAATTAATAATTTGTGTTTGTGATAATTTGTAAAATAAATATGCTTGCGACAAGTATGATAAGTCCAAAAAGATCTTTCCATTCTTATTAGTAATATTGGAAAGTGACTTTTTGATAGTTGAAATAAAGTCAATTATACTTTGATTTGTTTTATCAATTCTTTCTTGATTTGATTCATTATTGAAAATGGATTTAGTAAATTTTTTTTTTATTGATTCAATAAAAAGTTGGCCATTCCTCGGCATATTAATCATACGTTGAAAACATATACATAGATATTTTTCAACAAAAAAATTTAGAAAATGATGCGATTTACGAATTAATCGTACATTTCTTTTTTTTAATATCTTTAAAATATTTTTCTGAGATTCAAATATTTTATCATCATAACTTATTTTGTTAGGACTAATTTCTGTATTTAGCAACTCTTGTTTCGTGTCTTTTCTAATTTTTTCAATTTTTTTTAGTATGGTGTTTGTTCTATCAGTCAAATCTTTCATTTTTTTTTCTCTCAATGAAAAATTTGTCCAATCCATAGAACTAATTACAATGGACGAGTCTTGGATCATTCGATTACTTATTATCGAATTTTTTTCGTTTTTAGCTTGATTCAACTTGTATATTTCTTTCAATTGAAATAATGGAATTGGGGTTCTTTGTAAAAGTGCTTTTATTCCTTCTTTTATCTTTATAAATAAAATGTTTTCGGTGACCTCTTTTTTTTTTTCTTTTGAAAAATTTATAATTTCTTTGAAAATTTTTATAAACAACTTTGTTCTTAAAAGTCTTCCAATACACATCTTTGTCCAGTTTTTTAAATTTTTTGCTCTTTCGGTTATTAACTCGGGTTCAAAAAACGAAAGGTTTCTTGTGCCAGTACCAAAAGGAAGGTCAGTTTCCATTCCCAAAATTGTTAAAAAAGAAAAATCCCTTTTCTTTTTTATTGAATCAGGGGATTCTAACCTAGATTTGGGCCACGGTTTCAGACGAAAAGGAAATAAGATCTTTATTTGAATACCGTCTGTTAACCAATTTTTTGGAAATTCGTTTTCTGATAATGGAATACCATTATATGTGCACTTTATATGAATTTCTTTATTCCAATTTTGAAAATCCTCATACCAGTCAGGAACTGCAAATAATAGCATACGGGTAAGGTTTTTAGCTATTATCAATGAGGGTAAGACAATATATTTTCTAATAATTGATTGAGTTATTAACAAAGAACCTCTTATTACTTGAGCAAATCGAATGCTATCCCAGAGTTCTCCTATTTCTATACGTCTTTCTTCTAAGGTGCTTTTCAACAACTTTCTACTTTTTTGCATATTTTCGCTTCTCGTTTCTTCTCTATTATTCGAAATAGTCAATTCTGTGTTTGTCCATATCCAAGGTCTAAAAAGTTTTTTCATTAGACCAGGAATATCAAAAAAACGAGATTTGGCTACTCTGTCAAAAAAAAGAAAAGAATGTACACGTTTTTGAAACAGTTTCCCAATAAAATTTTTTACGTCGTTGAGCACGCATAGAGCCTTTGATTAGCTCTCGACGAAAATCCGATTGGTAGGAATAGCGTATCAGAGAAATTTGATCTGAGTCCTCAGACTCATCAGTATAGTTGATATTAGTATTAGTAGGAATATTTCTAATTTTTTTCGTTCGCCTTTTGCCGATCAGTAAGCTTATTCCTATCATTAAAAAGTATGACATTTTTGGCTCTTCTTGAACGAATTTGATGATCTTCCGGCATATCTTCGTCGTTTTCTTGGATCAGTTGGTCTGTCTCCGTGATTAATTTGTATGACCAGCGAGGAACTTTTTTACTTATTTCTTTTATTGCAATCGAGTT
>NW_026124075.1:0-27992 GCF_025177605.1 Cucumis melo
TTATGCTCCGTATTGGTCATAAGTCTTTCGATCTTCGGGTCTCGTGCTCCGAGGACTTCAACCCACACTCCTGGCATGCTCCCTGACACGTTTTCCGGAGGTATAGGTCGGGAAGCGAGCTCGTTGGAGGGAGAACTGTGGTGCGACCCAAAACGGTCCAAAAGATGGCCGAAGCTTCCAACGAGTGGCGAACGCTCGTCCTGGTGTCAGAAACCACTGGGAAATGCACTTGCAGCGAAGGAAACGGGCTGAGCTCGAGGACTTCCGGTGCTCGTCCCAAGAAAACGCGAGCGGGAATGCCCCGGACTCAGTTTTCTCGTCCTGGGGTAAAAAGCGGTCCCCCGACGGTTTCTTCCCTTTGCTCCGTATTGGTCATAAGTCTTTCGATCTTCGGGTCTCGTGCTCCGAGGACTTCAACCCACACTCCTGGCATGCTCCCTGACACGTTTTCCGGAGGTATAGGTCGGGAAGCGAGCTCGTTGGAGGGAGAACTGTGGTGCGACCCAAAACGGTCCAAAAGATGGCCGAAGCTTCAACGAGTGGCGAACGCTCGTCCGGTGTCAGAAACCACTGGAAATGCACTTGCAGCGAAGGAAACGGGCTGAGCTCGAGGACTTCCGGTGCTCGTCCCAAGAAAACGCGAGCGGGGAATGCCCCGGACTCAGTTTTCTCGTCCTGGGGTAAAAAGCGGGTCCCCCGACGGTTTCTTCCCTTTGCTCCGTATTGGTCATAAGTCTTTCGATCTTCGGGTCTCGTGCTCCGAGGACTTCAACCCACCACTCCTGGCATGCTCCCTGACACGTTTTCCGGAGTATAGGTCGGGAAGCGAGCTCGTTGGAGGGAGAACTGTGGTGCGACCCAAAACGGTCCAAAAGATGGCCGAAGCTTCCAACGAGTGGCGAACGCTCGTCCGGTGTCAGAAAACCACTGGAAATGCACTTGCAGCGAAGGAAACGGGCTGAGCTCGAGGACTTCCGGTGCTCGTCCCAAGAAAACGCGAGCGGGAATGCCCCGGACTCAGTTTTCTCGTCCTGGGGTAAAAAGCGGTCCCCCGACGGTTTCTTCCCTTTGCTCCGTATTGGTCATAAGTCTTTCGATCTTCGGGTCTCGTGCTCCGAGGACTTCAACCCACACTCCTGGCATGCTCCCTGACACGTTTTCCGGAGGTATAGGTCGGGAAGCGAGCTCGTTGGAGGGAGAACTGTGGTGCGACCCAAAACGGTCCCAAAAGATGGCCGAAGCTTCCAACGAGTGGCGAACGCTCGTCCGGTGTCAGAAACCACTGGAAATGCACTTGCAGCGAAGGAAACGGGCTGAGCTCGAGGACTTCCGGTGCTCGTCCCAAGAAAACGCGAGCCGGGAATGCCCCGGACTCAGGTTTTCTCGTCCTGGGGTAAAAAGCGGTCCCCCGACGGTTTCTTCCCTTTGCTCCGTATTGGTCATAAGTCTTTCGATCTTCGGGTCTCGTGCTCCGAGGACTTCAACCCACACTCCTGGCATGCTCCCTGACACGTTTTCCGGAGGTATAGGTCGGGAAGCGAGCTCGTTGGAGGGAGAACTGTGGTGCGACCCAAAACGGTCCAAAAGATGGCCGAAGCTTCCAACGAGTGGCGAACGCTCGTCCGGTGTCAGAAACCACTGGAAATGCACTTGCAGCGAAGGAAACGGGCTGAGCTCGAGGACTTCCGGTGCTCGTCCCAAGAAAACGCGAGCGGGAATGCCCCGGACTCAGTTTTCTCGTCCTGGGGGTAAAAAGCGGTCCCCCGACGGTTTCTTCCCTTTGCTCCGTATTGGTCATAAGTCTTTCGATCTTCGGGTCTCGTGCTCCGAGGACTTCAACCCACACTCCTGGCATGCTCCCTGACACGTTTTCCGGAGGTATAGGTCGGGAAGCGAGCTCGTTGGAGGGAGAACTGTGGTGCGACCCAAAACGGTCCAAAAGATGGCCGAAGCTTCCAACGAGTGGCGAACGCTCGTCCGGTGTCAGAAACCACTGGAAATGCACTTGCAGCGAAGGAAACGGACTGAGCTCGAGGACTTCCGGTGCTCGTCCCAAGAAACGCGAGCGGGAATGCCCCGGACTCAGTTTTCTCGTCCTGGGGTAAAAAGCGGTCCCCCGACGGTTTCTTCCCTTTGCTCCGTATTGGTCATAAGTCTTTCGATCTTCGGGTCTCGTGCTCCGAGGACTTCAACCCACACTCCTGGCATGCTCCCTGACACGTTTTCCGGAGGTATAGGTCGGGAAGCGAGCTCGTTGGAGGGAGAACTGTGGTGCGACCCAAAACGGTCCAAAAGATGGCCGAAGCTTCCAACGAGTGGCGAACGCTCGTCCGGTGTCAGAAACCACTGGAAATGCACTTGCAGCGAAGGAAACGGACTGAGCTCGAGGACTTCCGGTGCTCGTCCCAAGAAAACGCGAGCGGGAATGCCCCGGACTCAGTTTTCTCGTCCTGGGGTAAAAAGCGGTCCCCCGACGGTTTCTTCCCTTTGCTCCGTATTGGTCATAAGTCTTTCGATCTTCGGGTCTCGTGCTCCGAGGACTTCAACCCACACTCCTGGCATGCTCCCTGACACGTTTTCCGGAGGTATAGGTCGGGAAGCGAGCTCGTTGGAGGGAGAACTGTGGTGCGACCCCAAAACGGTCCAAAAGATGGCCGAAGCTTCCAACGAGTGGCGAACGCTCGTCCGGTGTCAGAAACCACTGGAAATGCACTTGCAGCGAAGGAAACGGGCTGAGCTCGAGGACTTCCGGTGCTCGTCCCAAGAAAACGCGAGCGGGAATGCCCCGGACTCAGTTTTCTCGTCCTGGGGTAAAAAGCGGTCCCCCGACGGTTTCTTCCCTTTGCTCCGTATTGGTCATAAGTCTTTCGATCTTCGGGTCTCGTGCTCCGAGGACTTCAACCCACACTCCTGGCATGCTCCCTGACACGTTTTCCGGAGGTATAGGTCGGGAAGCGAGCTCGTTGGAGGGAGAACTGTGGTGCGACCCAAAACGGTCCAAAAGATGGCCGAAGCTTCCAACGAGGTGGCGAACGCTCGTCCGGTGTCAGAAACCACTGGAAATGCACTTGCAGCGAAGGAAACGGGCTGAGCTCGAGGACTTCCGGTGCTCGTCCCAAGAAAACGCGAGCGGGGAATGCCCCGGACTCAGTTTTCTCGTCCTGGGGTAAAAAGCGGTCCCCCGACGGTTTCTTCCCTTTGCTCCGTATTGGTCATAAGTCTTTCGATCTTCGGGTCTCGTGCTCCGAGGACTTCAACCCACACTCCTGGCATGCTCCCTGACACGTTTTCCGGAGGTATAGGTCGGGAAGCGAGCTCGTTGGAGGGAGAACTGTGGTGCGACCCAAAACGGTCCAAAAGATGGCCGAAGCTTCCAACGAGTGGCGAACGCTCGTCCGGTGTCAGAAACCACTGGAAATGCACTTGCAGCGAAGGAAACGGGCTGAGCTCGAGGACTTCCGGTGCTCGTCCCAAGAAAAACGCGAGCGGGAATGCCCCGGACTCAGTTTTCTCGTCCTGGGGGTAAAAAGCGGTCCCCCGACGGTTTCTTCCCTTTGCTCCGTATTGGTCATAAGTCTTTCGATCTTCGGGTCTCGTGCTCCGAGGACTTCAACCCACACTCCTGGCATGCTCCCTGACACGTTTTCGGAGGTATAGGTCGGGAAGCGAGCTCGTTGGAGGGAGAACTGTGGTGCGACCCAAAACGGTCCAAAAGATGGCCGAAGCTTCCAACGAGTGGCGAACGCTCGTCCGGTGTCAGAAACCACTGGAAATGCACTTGCAGCGAAGGAAACGGGCTGAGCTCGAGGACTTCCGGTGCTCGTCCCAAGAAAACGCGAGCGGGAATGCCCCGGACTCAGTTTTCTCGTCCTGGGGTAAAAAGCGGTCCCCCGACGGTTTTCTTCCCTTTGCTCCGTATTGGTCATAAGTCTTTCGATCTTCGGGTCTCGTGCTCCGAGGACTTCAACCCACACTCCTGGCATGCTCCCTGACACGTTTTCCGGAGGTATAGGTCGGGAAGCGAGCTCGTTGGAGGGAGAACTGTGGTGCGACCCAAAACGGTCCAAAAGATGGCCGAAGCTTCCAACGAGTGGCGAACGCTCGTCCGGTGTCAGAAACCACTGGAAATGCACTTGCAGCGAAGGAAACGGGCTGAGCTCGAGGACTTCCGGTGCTCGTCCCAAGAAAACGCGAGCGGGAATGCCCCGGACTCAGTTTTCTCGTCCTGGGGTAAAAAGCGGTCCCCCCGACGGTTTTCTTCCCTTTGCTCCGTATTGGTCATAAGTCTTTCGATCTTCGGGTCTCGTGCTCCGAGGACTTCAACCCACACTCCTGGCATGCTCCCTGACACGTTTTCCGGAGGTATAGGTCGGGAAGCGAGCTCGTTGGAGGGAGAACTGTGGTGCGACCCAAAACGGTCCAAAAGATGGCCGAAGCTTCCAACGAGTGGCGAACGCTCGTCCGGTGTCAGAAACCACTGGAAATGCACTTGCAGCGAAGGAAACGGGCTGAGCTCGAGGACTTCCGGTGCTCGTCCCAAGAAAACGCGAGCGGGAATGCCCCGGACTCAGTTTTCTCGTCCTGGGGTAAAAAGCGGTCCCCCGACGGTTTCTTCCCTTTTGCTCCGTATTGGTCATAAGTCTTTCGATCTTCGGGTCTCGTGCTCCGAGGACTTCAACCCACACTCCTGGCATGCTCCCTGACACGTTTTCCGGAGGTATAGGTCGGGAAGCGAGCTCGTTGGAGGGAGAACTGTGGTGCGACCCAAAACGGTCCAAAAGATGGCCGAAGCTTCCAACGAGTGGCGAACGCTCGTCCGGTGTCAGAAACCACTGGAAATGCACTTGCAGCGAAGGAAACGGGCTGAGCTCGAGGACTTCCGGTGCTCGTCCCAAGAAAACGCGAGCGGGAATGCCCCGGACTCAGTTTTCTCGTCCTGGGGTAAAAAGCGGTCCCCCGACGGTTTCTTCCCTTTGCTCCGTATTGGTCATAAGTCTTTCGATCTTCGGGTCTCGTGCTCCGAGGACTTCAACCCACACTCCTGGCATGCTCCCTGACACGTTTTCCGGAGGTATAGGTCGGGAAGCGAGCTCGTTGGAGGGAGAACTGTGGTGCGACCCAAAACGGTCCAAAAGATGGCCGAAGCTTCCAACGAGTGGCGAACGCTCGTCCGGTGTCAGAAACCACTGGAAATGCACTTGCAGCGAAGGAAACGGGCTGAGCTCGAGGACTTCCGGTGCTCGTCCCAAGAAAACGCGAGCGGGAATGCCCCGGACTCAGTTTTCTCGTCCTGGGGTAAAAAGCGGTCCCCCGACGGTTTCTTCCTTTGCTCCGTATTGGTCATAAGTCTTTCGATCTTCGGGTCTCGTGCTCCGAGGACTTCAACCCACACTCCTGGCATGCTCCCTGACACGTTTTCCGGAGGTATAGGTCGGGAAGCGAGCTCGTTGGAGGGAGAACTGTGGTGCGACCCAAAACGGTCCAAAAGATGGCCGAAGCTTCCAACGAGTGGCGAACGCTCGTCCGGTGTCAGAAACCACTGGAAATGCACTTGCAGCGAAAGGAAACGGGCTGAGCTCGAGGACTTCCGGTGCTCGTCCCAAGAAAACGCGAGCGGGAATGCCCCGGACTCAGTTTTCTCGTCCTGGGGTAAAAAGCGGTCCCCCGACGGTTTCTTCCCTTTGCTCCGTATTGGTCATAAGTCTTTCGATCTTCGGGTCTCGTGCTCCGAGGACTTCAACCCACACTCCTGGCATGCTCCCTGACACGTTTTCCGGAGGTATAGGTCGGGAAAGCGAGCTCGTTGGAGGGAGAACTGTGGTGCGACCCAAAACGGTCCAAAAGATGGCCGAAGCTTCCAACGAGTGGCGAACGCTCGTCCGGTGTCAGAAAACCACTGGAAATGCACTTGCAGCGAAGGAAACGGGCTGAGCTCGAGGACTTCCGGTGCTCGTCCCAAGAAAACGCGAGCGGGAATGCCCCGGACTCAGTTTTCTCGTCCTGGGGTAAAAAGCGGTCCCCCGACGGTTTCTTCCCTTTGCTCCGTATTGGTCATAAGTCTTTCGATCTTCGGGTCTCGTGCTCCGAGGACTTCAACCCACACTCCTGGCATGCTCCCTGACACGTTTTCCGGAGGTATAGGTCGGGAAGCGAGCTCGTTGGAGGGAGAACTGTGGTGCGACCCAAAACGGTCCAAAAGATGGCCGAAGCTTCCAACGAGTGGCGAACGCTCGTCCGGTGTCAGAAACCACTGGAAATGCACTTGCAGCGAAGGAAACGGGCTGAGCTCGAGGACTTCCGGTGCTCGTCCCAAGAAAACGCGAGCGGGAATGCCCCGGACTCAGTTTTCTCGTCCTGGGGTAAAAAGCGGTCCCCCGACGGTTTCTTCCCTTTGCTCCGTATTGGTCATAAGTCTTTCGATCTTCGGGTCTCGTGCTCCGAGGACTTCAACCCACACTCCTGGCATGCTCCCTGACACGTTTTCCGGAGGGTATAGGTCGGGAAGCGAGCTCGTTGGAGGGAGAACTGTGGTGCGACCCAAAACGGTCCAAAAGATGGCCGAAGCTTCCAACGAGTGGCGAACGCTCGTCCGGTGTCAGAAACCACTGGAAATGCACTTGCAGCGAAGGAAACGGGCTGAGCTCGAGGACTTCCGGTGCTCGTCCCAAGAAAACGCGAGCGGGAATGCCCCGGACTCAGTTTTCTCGTCCTGGGGTAAAAAGCGGTCCCCCGACGGTTTCTTCCCTTTGCTCCGTATTGGTCATAAGTCTTTCGATCTTCGGGTCTCGTGCTCCGAGGACTTCAACCCACACTCCTGGCATGCTCCCTGACACGTTTTCCGGAGGTATAGGTCGGGAAGCGAGCTCGTTGGAGGGAGAACTGTGGTGCGACCCAAAACGGTCCAAAAGATGGCCGAAGCTTCCAACGAGTGGCGAACGCTCGTCCGGTGTCAGAAACCACTGGAAATGCACTTGCAGCGAAGGAAACGGGCTGAGCTCGAGGACTTCCGGTGCTCGTCCCAAGAAAACGCGAGCGGGAATGCCCCGGACTCAGTTTTCTCGTCCTGGGGTAAAAAGCGGTCCCCCGACGGTTTCTTCCCTTTGCTCCGTATTGGTCATAAGTCTTTCGATCTTCGGGTCTCGTGCTCCGAGGACTTCAACCCACACTCCTGGCATGCTCCCTGACACGTTTTCCGGAGGTATAGGTCGGGAAGCGAGCTCGTTGGAGGGAGAACTGTGGTGCGACCCAAAACGGTCCAAAAGATGGCCGAAGCTTCCAACGAGTGGCGAACGCTCGTCCGGTGTCAGAAACCACTGGAAATGCACTTGCAGCGAAGGAAACGGGCTGAGCTCGAGGACTTCCGGTGCTCGTCCCAAGAAAACGCGAGCGGGAATGCCCCGGACTCAGTTTTCTCGTCCTGGGGTAAAAAGCGGTCCCCCGACGGTTTCTTCCCTTTGCTCCGTATTGGTCATAAGTCTTTCGATCTTCGGGTCTCGTGCTCCGAGGACTTCAACCCACACTCCTGGCATGCTCCCTGACACGTTTTCCGGAGGTATAGGTCGGGAAGCGAGCTCGTTGGAGGGAGAACTGTGGTGCGACCCAAAACGGTCCAAAAGATGGCCGAAGCTTCCAACGAGTGGCGAACGCTCGTCCGGTGTCAGAAACCACTGGAAATGCACTTGCAGCGAAGGAAACGGGCTGAGCTCGAGGACTTCCGGTGCTCGTCCCAAGAAAACGCGAGCGGGAATGCCCCGGACTCAGTTTTCTCGTCCTGGGGTAAAAAGCGGTCCCCCGACGGTTTCTTCCCTTTGCTCCGTATTGGTCATAAGTCTTTCGATCTTCGGGTCTCGTGCTCCGAGGACTTCAACCCACACTCCTGGCATGCTCCCTGACACGTTTTCCGGAGGTATAGGTCGGGAAGCGAGCTCGTTGGAGGGAGAACTGTGGTGCGACCCAAAACGGTCCAAAAGATGGCCGAAGCTTCCAACGAGTGGCGAACGCTCGTCCGGTGTCAGAAACCACTGGAAATGCACTTGCAGCGAAGGAAACGGGCTGAGCTCGAGGACTTCCGGTGCTCGTCCCAAGAAAACGCGAGCGGGAATGCCCCGGACTCAGTTTTCTCGTCCTGGGGTAAAAAGCGGTCCCCCGACGGTTTCTTCCCTTTGCTCCGTATTGGTCATAAGTCTTTCGATCTTCGGGTCTCGTGCTCCGAGGACTTCAACCCACACTCCTGGCATGCTCCCTGACACGTTTTCCGGAGGTATAGGTCGGGAAGCGAGCTCGTTGGAGGGAGAACTGTGGTGCGACCCAAAACGGTCCAAAAGATGGCCGAAGCTTCCAACGAGTGGCGAACGCTCGTCTGGTGTCAGAAACCACTGGAAATGCACTTGCAGCGAAGGAAACGGGCTGAGCTCGAGGACTTCCGGTGCTCGTCCCAAGAAAACGCGAGCGGGAATGCCCCGGACTCAGTTTTCTCGTCCTGGGGTAAAAAGCGGTCCCCCGACGGTTTCTTCCCTTTGCTCCGTATTGGTCATAAGTCTTTCGATCTTCGGGTCTCGTGCTCCGAGGACTTCAACCCACACTCCTGGCATGCTCCCTGACACGTTTTCCGGAGGTATAGGTCGGGAAGCGAGCTCGTTGGAGGGAGAACTGTGCTGCGACCCAAAACGGTCCAAAAGATGGCCGAAGCTTCCAACGAGTGGCGAACGCTCGTCCGGTGTCAGAAACCACTGGAAATGCACTTGCAGCGAAGGAAACGGGCTGAGCTCGAGGACTTCCGGTGCTCGTCCCAAGAAAACGCGAGCGGGAATGCCCCGGACTCAGTTTTCTCGTCCTGGGGTAAAAAGCGGTCCCCCGACGGTTTCTTCCCTTTGCTCCGTATTGGTCATAAGTCTTTCGATCTTCGGGTCTCGTGCTCCGAGGACTTCAACCCACACTCCTGGCATGCTCCCTGACACGTTTTCCGGAGGTATAGGTCGGGAAGCGAGCTCGTTGGAGGGAGAACTGTGGTGCGACCCAAAACGGTCCAAAAGATGGCCGAAGCTTCCAACGAGTGGCGAACGCTCGTCCGGTGTCAGAAACCACTGGAAATGCACTTGCAGGCGAAGGAAACGGGCTGAGCTCGAGGACTTCCGGTGCTCGTCCCAAGAAAACGCGAGCGGGAATGCCTCGGACTCAGTTTTCTCGTCCTGGGGTAAAAAGCGGTCCCCCGACGGTTTCTTCCCTTTGCTCCGTATTGGTCATAAGTCTTTCGATCTTCGGGTCTCGTGCTCCGAGGACTTCAACCCACACTCCTGGCATGCTCCCTGACACGTTTTCCGGAGGTATAGGTCGGGAAGCGAGCTCGTTGGAGGGAGAACTGTGGTGCGACCCAAAACGGTCCAAAAGATGGCCGAAGCTTCCAACGAGTGGCGAACGCTCGTCCGGTGTCAGAAACCACTGGAAATGCACTTGCAGCGAAGGAAACGGGCTGAGCTCGAGGACTTCCGGTGCTCGTCCCAAGAAAACGCGAGCGGGAATGCCCCGGACTCAGTTTTCTCGTCCTGGGGTAAAAAGCGGTCCCCCGACGGTTTCTTCCCTTTGCTCCGTATTGGTCATAAGTCTTTCGATCTTCGGGTCTCGTGCTCCGAGGACTTCAACCCACACTCCTGGCATGCTCCCTGACACGTTTTCCGGAGGTATAGGTCGGGAAGCGAGCTCGTTGGAGGGAGAACTGTGGTGCGACCCAAAACGGTCCAAAAGATGGCCGAAGCTTCCAACGAGTGGCGAACGCTCGTCCGGTGTCAGAAACCACTGGAAATGCACTTGCAGCGAAGGAAACGGGCTGAGCTCGAGGACTTCCGGTGCTCGTCCCAAGAAAACGCGAGCGGGAATGCCTCGGACTCAGTTTTCTCGTCCTGGGGTAAAAAGCGGTCCCCCGACGGTTTCTTCCCTTTGCTCCGTATTGGTCATAAGTCTTTCGATCTTCGGGTCTCGTGCTCCGAGGACTTCAACCCACACTCCTGGCATGCTCCCTGACACGTTTTCCGGAGGTATAGGTCGGGAAGCGAGCTCGTTGGAGGGAGAACTGTGGTGCGACCCAAAACGGTCCAAAAGATGGCCGAAGCTTCCAACGAGTGGCGAACGCTCGTCCGGTGTCAGAAACCACTGGAAATGCACTTGCAGCGAAGGAAACGGGCTGAGCTCGAGGACTTCCGGTGCTCGTCCCAAGAAAACGCGAGCGGGAATGCCCCGGACTCAGTTTTCTCGTCCTGGGGTAAAAAGCGGTCCCCCGACGGTTTCTTCCCTTTGCTCCGTATTGGTCATAAGTCTTTCGATCTTCGGGTCTCGTGCTCCGAGGACTTCAACCCACACTCCTGGCATGCTCCCTGACACGTTTTCCGGAGGTATAGGTCGGGAAGCGAGCTCGTTGGAGGGAGAACTGTGGTGCGACCCAAAACGGTCCAAAAGATGGCCGAAGCTTCCAACGAGTGGCGAACGCTCGTCCGGTGTCAGAAACCACTGGAAATGCACTTGCAGCGAAGGAAACGGGCTGAGCTCGAGGACTTCCGGTGCTCGTCCCAAGAAAACGCGAGCGGGAATGCCCCGGACTCAGTTTTCTCGTCCTGGGGTAAAAAGCGGTCCCCCGACGGTTTCTTCCCTTTGCTCCGTATTGGTCATAAGTCTTTCGATCTTCGGGTCTCGTGCTCCGAGGACTTCAACCCACACTCCTGGCATGCTCCCTGACACGTTTTCCGGAGGTATAGGTCGGGAAGCGAGCTCGTTGGAGGGAGAACTGTGGTGCGACCCAAAACGGTCCAAAAGATGGCCGAAGCTTCCAACGAGTGGCGAACGCTCGTCCGGTGTCAGAAACCACTGGAAATGCACTTGCAGCGAAGGAAACGGGCTGAGCTCGAGGACTTCCGGTGCTCGTCCCAAGAAAACGCGAGCGGGAATGCCCCGGACTCAGTTTTCTCGTCCTGGGGTAAAAAGCGGTCCCCCGACGGTTTCTTCCCTTTGCTCCGTATTGGTCATAAGTCTTTCGATCTTCGGGTCTCGTGCTCCGAGGACTTCAACCCACACTCCTGGCATGCTCCCTGACACGTTTTCCGGAGGTATAGGTCGGGAAGCGAGCTCGTTGGAGGGAGAACTGTGGTGCGACCCAAAACGGTCCAAAAGATGGCCGAAGCTTCCAACGAGTGGCGAACGCTCGTCCGGTGTCAGAAACCACTGGAAATGCACTTGCAGCGAAGGAAACGGGCTGAGCTCGAGGACTTCCGGTGCTCGTCCCAAGAAAACGCGAGCGGGAATGCCCCGGACTCAGTTTTCTCGTCCTGGGGTAAAAAGCGGTCCCCCGACGGTTTCTTCCCTTTGCTCCGTATTGGTCATAAGTCTTTCGATCTTCGGGTCTCGTGCTCCGAGGACTTCAACCCACACTCCTGGCATGCTCCCTGACACGTTTTCCGGAGGTATAGGTCGGGAAGCGAGCTCGTTGGAGGGAGAACTGTGGTGCGACCCAAAACGGTCCAAAAGATGGCCGAAGCTTCCAACGAGTGGCGAACGCTCGTCCGGTGTCAGAAACCACTGGAAATGCACTTGCAGCGAAGGAAACGGGCTGAGCTCGAGGACTTCCGGTGCTCGTCCCAAGAAAACGCGAGCGGGAATGCCCCGGACTCAGTTTTCTCGTCCTGGGGTAAAAAGCGGTCCCCCGACGGTTTCTTCCCTTTGCTCCGTATTGGTCATAAGTCTTTCGATCTTCGGGTCTCGTGCTCCGAGGACTTCAACCCACACTCCTGGCATGCTCCCTGACACGTTTTCCGGAGGTATAGGTCGGGAAGCGAGCTCGTTGGAGGGAGAACTGTGGTGCGACCCAAAACGGTCCAAAAGATGGCCGAAGCTTCCAACGAGTGGCGAACGCTCGTCCGGTGTCAGAAACCACTGGAAATGCACTTGCAGCGAAGGAAACGGGCTGAGCTCGAGGACTTCCGGTGCTCGTCCCAAGAAAACGCGAGCGGGAATGCCCCGGACTCAGTTTTCTCGTCCTGGGGTAAAAAGCGGTCCCCCGACGGTTTCTTCCCTTTGCTCCGTATTGGTCATAAGTCTTTCGATCTTCGGGTCTCGTGCTCCGAGGACTTCAACCCACACTCCTGGCATGCTCCCTGACACGTTTTCCGGAGGTATAGGTCGGGAAGCGAGCTCGTTGGAGGGAGAACTGTGGTGCGACCCAAAACGGTCCAAAAGATGGCCGAAGCTTCCAACGAGTGGCGAACGCTCGTCCGGTGTCAGAAACCACTGGAAATGCACTTGCAGCGAAGGAAACGGGCTGAGCTCGAGGACTTCCGGTGCTCGTCCCAAGAAAACGCGAGCGGGAATGCCCCGGACTCAGTTTTCTCGTCCTGGGGTAAAAAGCGGTCCCCCGACGGTTTCTTCCCTTTGCTCCGTATTGGTCATAAGTCTTTCGATCTTCGGGTCTCGTGCTCCGAGGACTTCAACCCACACTCCTGGCATGCTCCCTGACACGTTTTCCGGAGGTATAGGTCGGGAAGCGAGCTCGTTGGAGGGAGAACTGTGGTGCGACCCAAAACGGTCCAAAAGATGGCCGAAGCTTCCAACGAGTGGCGAACGCTCGTCCGGTGTCAGAAACCACTGGAAATGCACTTGCAGCGAAGGAAACGGGCTGAGCTCGAGGACTTCCGGTGCTCGTCCCAAGAAAACGCGAGCGGGAATGCCCCGGACTCAGTTTTCTCGTCCTGGGGTAAAAAGCGGTCCCCCGACGGTTTCTTCCCTTTGCTCCGTATTGGTCATAAGTCTTTCGATCTTCGGGTCTCGTGCTCCGAGGACTTCAACCCACACTCCTGGCATGCTCCCTGACACGTTTTCCGGAGGTATAGGTCGGGAAGCGAGCTCGTTGGAGGGAGAACTGTGGTGCGACCCAAAACGGTCCAAAAGATGGCCGAAGCTTCCAACGAGTGGCGAACGCTCGTCCGGTGTCAGAAACCACTGGAAATGCACTTGCAGCGAAGGAAACGGGCTGAGCTCGAGGACTTCCGGTGCTCGTCCCAAGAAAACGCGAGCGGGAATGCCCCGGACTCAGTTTTCTCGTCCTGGGGTAAAAAGCGGTCCCCCGACGGTTTCTTCCCTTTGCTCCGTATTGGTCATAAGTCTTTCGATCTTCGGGTCTCGTGCTCCGAGGACTTCAACCCACACTCCTGGCATGCTCCCTGACACGTTTTCCGGAGGTATAGGTCGGGAAGCGAGCTCGTTGGAGGGAGAACTGTGGTGCGACCCAAAACGGTCCAAAAGATGGCCGAAGCTTCCAACGAGTGGCGAACGCTCGTCCGGTGTCAGAAACCACTGGAAATGCACTTGCAGCGAAGGAAACGGGCTGAGCTCGAGGACTTCCGGTGCTCGTCCCAAGAAAACGCGAGCGGGAATGCCCCGGACTCAGTTTTCTCGTCCTGGGGTAAAAAGCGGTCCCCCGACGGTTTCTTCCCTTTGCTCCGTATTGGTCATAAGTCTTTCGATCTTCGGGTCTCGTGCTCCGAGGACTTCAACCCACACTCCTGGCATGCTCCCTGACACGTTTTCCGGAGGTATAGGTCGGGAAGCGAGCTCGTTGGAGGGAGAACTGTGGTGCGACCCAAAACGGTCCAAAAGATGGCCGAAGCTTCCAACGAGTGGCGAACGCTCGTCCGGTGTCAGAAACCACTGGAAATGCACTTGCAGCGAAGGAAACGGGCTGAGCTCGAGGACTTCCGGTGCTCGTCCCAAGAAAACGCGAGCGGGAATGCCCCGGACTCAGTTTTCTCGTCCTGGGGTAAAAAGCGGTCCCCCGACGGTTTCTTCCCTTTGCTCCGTATTGGTCATAAGTCTTTCGATCTTCGGGTCTCGTGCTCCGAGGACTTCAACCCACACTCCTGGCATGCTCCCTGACACGTTTTCCGGAGGTATAGGTCGGGAAGCGAGCTCGTTGGAGGGAGAACTGTGGTGCGACCCAAAACGGTCCAAAAGATGGCCGAAGCTTCCAACGAGTGGCGAACGCTCGTCCGGTGTCAGAAACCACTGGAAATGCACTTGCAGCGAAGGAAACGGGCTGAGCTCGAGGACTTCCGGTGCTCGTCCCAAGAAAACGCGAGCGGGAATGCCCCGGACTCAGTTTTCTCGTCCTGGGGTAAAAAGCGGTCCCCCGACGGTTTCTTCCCTTTGCTCCGTATTGGTCATAAGTCTTTCGATCTTCGGGTCTCGTGCTCCGAGGACTTCAACCCACACTCCTGGCATGCTCCCTGACACGTTTTCCGGAGGTATAGGTCGGGAAGCGAGCTCGTTGGAGGGAGAACTGTGGTGCGACCCAAAACGGTCCAAAAGATGGCCGAAGCTTCCAACGAGTGGCGAACGCTCGTCCGGTGTCAGAAACCACTGGAAATGCACTTGCAGCGAAGGAAACGGGCTGAGCTCGAGGACTTCCGGTGCTCGTCCCAAGAAAACGCGAGCGGGAATGCCCCGGACTCAGTTTTCTCGTCCTGGGGTAAAAAGCGGTCCCCCGACGGTTTCTTCCCTTTGCTCCGTATTGGTCATAAGTCTTTCGATCTTCGGGTCTCGTGCTCCGAGGACTTCAACCCACACTCCTGGCATGCTCCCTGACACGTTTTCCGGAGGTATAGGTCGGGAAGCGAGCTCGTTGGAGGGAGAACTGTGGTGCGACCCAAAACGGTCCAAAAGATGGCCGAAGCTTCCAACGAGTGGCGAACGCTCGTCCGGTGTCAGAAACCACTGGAAATGCACTTGCAGCGAAGGAAACGGGCTGAGCTCGAGGACTTCCGGTGCTCGTCCCAAGAAAACGCGAGCGGGAATGCCCCGGACTCAGTTTTCTCGTCCTGGGGTAAAAAGCGGTCCCCCGACGGTTTCTTCCCTTTGCTCCGTATTGGTCATAAGTCTTTCGATCTTCGGGTCTCGTGCTCCGAGGACTTCAACCCACACTCCTGGCATGCTCCCTGACACGTTTTCCGGAGGTATAGGTCGGGAAGCGAGCTCGTTGGAGGGAGAACTGTGGTGCGACCCAAAACGGTCCAAAAGATGGCCGAAGCTTCCAACGAGTGGCGAACGCTCGTCCGGTGTCAGAAACCACTGGAAATGCACTTGCAGCGAAGGAAACGGGCTGAGCTCGAGGACTTCCGGTGCTCGTCCCAAGAAAACGCGAGCGGGAATGCCCCGGACTCAGTTTTCTCGTCCTGGGGTAAAAAGCGGTCCCCCGACGGTTTCTTCCCTTTGCTCCGTATTGGTCATAAGTCTTTCGATCTTCGGGTCTCGTGCTCCGAGGACTTCAACCCACACTCCTGGCATGCTCCCTGACACGTTTTCCGGAGGTATAGGTCGGGAAGCGAGCTCGTTGGAGGGAGAACTGTGGTGCGACCCAAAACGGTCCAAAAGATGGCCGAAGCTTCCAACGAGTGGCGAACGCTCGTCCGGTGTCAGAAACCACTGGAAATGCACTTGCAGCGAAGGAAACGGGCTGAGCTCGAGGACTTCCGGTGCTCGTCCCAAGAAAACGCGAGCGGGAATGCCCCGGACTCAGTTTTCTCGTCCTGGGGTAAAAAGCGGTCCCCCGACGGTTTCTTCCCTTTGCTCCGTATTGGTCATAAGTCTTTTGATCTTCGGGTCTCGTGCTCCGAGGACTTCAACCCACACTCCTGGCATGCTCCCTGACACGTTTTCCGGAGGTATAGGTCGGGAAGCGAGCTCGTTGGAGGGAGAACTGTGGTGCGACCCAAAACGGTCCAAAAGATGGCCGAAGCTTCCAACGAGTGGCGAACGCTCGTCCGGTGTCAGAAACCACTGGAAATGCACTTGCAGCGAAGGAAACGGGCTGAGCTCGAGGACTTCCGGTGCTCGTCCCAAGAAAACGCGAGCGGGAATGCCCCGGACTCAGTTTTCTCGTCCTGGGGTAAAAAGCGGTCCCCCGACGGTTTCTTCCCTTTGCTCCGTATTGGTCATAAGTCTTTCGATCTTCGGGTCTCGTGCTCCGAGGACTTCAACCCACACTCCTGGCATGCTCCCTGACACGTTTTCCGGAGGTATAGGTCGGGAAGCGAGCTCGTTGGAGGGAGAACTGTGGTGCGACCCAAAACGGTCCAAAAGATGGCCGAAGCTTCCAACGAGTGGCGAACGCTCGTCCGGTGTCAGAAACCACTGGAAATGCACTTGCAGCGAAGGAAACGGGCTGAGCTCGAGGACTTCCGGTGCTCGTCCCAAGAAAACGCGAGCAGGAATGCCCCGGACTCAGTTTTCTCGTCCTGGGGTAAAAAGCGGTCCCCCGACGGTTTCTTCCCTTTGCTCCTTATTGGTCATAAGTCTTTCGATCTTCGGGTCTCGTGCTCCGAGGACTTCAACCCACACTCCTGGCATGCTCCCTGACACGTTTTCCGGAGGTATAGGTCGGGAAGCGAGCTCGTTGGAGGGAGAACTGTGGTGCGACCCAAAACGGTCCAAAAGATGGCCGAAGCTTCCAACGAGTGGCGAACGCTCGTCCGGTGTCAGAAACCACTGGAAATGCACTTGCAGCGAAGGAAACGGGCTGAGCTCGAGGACTTCCGGTGCTCGTCCCAAGAAAACGCGAGCGGGAATGCCCCGGACTCAGTTTTCTCGTCCTGGGGTAAAAAGCGGTCCCCCGACGGTTTCTTCCCTTTGCTCCGTATTGGTCATAAGTCTTTCGATCTTCGGGTCTCGTGCTCCGAGGACTTCAACCCACACTCCTGGCATGCTCCCTGACACGTTTTCCGGAGGTATAGGTCGGGAAGCGAGCTCGTTGGAGGGAGAACTGTGGTGCGACCCAAAACGGTCCAAAAGATGGCCGAAGCTTCCAACGAGTGGCGAACGCTCGTCCGGTGTCAGAAACCACTGGAAATGCACTTGCAGCGAAGGAAACGGGCTGAGCTCGAGGACTTCCGGTGCTCGTCCCAAGAAAACGCGAGCGGGAATGCCCCGGACTCAGTTTTCTCGTCCTGGGGTAAAAAGCGGTCCCCCGACGGTTTCTTCCCTTTGCTCCGTATTGGTCATAAGTCTTTCGATCTTCGGGTCTCGTGCTCCGAGGACTTCAACCCACACTCCTGGCATGCTCCCTGACACGTTTTCCGGAGGTATAGGTCGGGAAGCGAGCTCGTTGGAGGGAGAACTGTGGTGCGACCCAAAACGGTCCAAAAGATGGCCGAAGCTTCCAACGAGTGGCGAACGCTCGTCCGGTGTCAGAAACCACTGGAAATGCACTTGCAGCGAAGGAAACGGGCTGAGCTCGAGGACTTCCGGTGCTCGTCCCAAGAAAACGCGAGCGGGAATGCCCCGGACTCAGTTTTCTCGTCCTGGGGTAAAAAGCGGTCCCCCGACGGTTTCTTCCCTTTGCTCCGTATTGGTCATAAGTCTTTCGATCTTCGGGTCTCGTGCTCCGAGGACTTCAACCCACACTCCTGGCATGCTCCCTGACACGTTTTCCGGAGGTATAGGTCGGGAAGCGAGCTCGTTGGAGGGAGAACTGTGGTGCGACCCAAAACGGTCCAAAAGATGGCCGAAGCTTCCAACGAGTGGCGAACGCTCGTCCGGTGTCAGAAACCACTGGAAATGCACTTGCAGCGAAGGAAACGGGCTGAGCTCGAGGACTTCCGGTGCTCGTCCCAAGAAAACGCGAGCGGGAATGCCCCGGACTCAGTTTTCTCGTCCTGGGGTAAAAAGCGGTCCCCCGACGGTTTCTTCCCTTTGCTCCGTATTGGTCATAAGTCTTTCGATCTTCGGGTCTCGTGCTCCGAGGACTTCAACCCACACTCCTGGCATGCTCCCTGACACGTTTTCCGGAGGTATAGGTCGGGAAGCGAGCTCGTTGGAGGGAGAACTGTGGTGCGACCCAAAACGGTCCAAAAGATGGCCGAAGCTTCCAACGAGTGGCGAACGCTCGTCTGGTGTCAGAAACCACTGGAAATGCACTTGCAGCGAAGGAAACGGGCTGAGCTCGAGGACTTCCGGTGCTCGTCCCAAGAAAACGCGAGCGGGAATGCCCCGGACTCAGTTTTCTCGTCCTGGGGTAAAAAGCGGTCCCCCGACGGTTTCTTCCCTTTGCTCCGTATTGGTCATAAGTCTTTCGATCTTCGGGTCTCGTGCTCCGAGGACTTCAACCCACACTCCTGGCATGCTCCCTGACACGTTTTCCGGAGGTATAGGTCGGGAAGCGAGCTCGTTGGAGGGAGAACTGTGGTGCGACCCAAAACGGTCCAAAAGATGGCCGAAGCTTCCAACGAGTGGCGAACGCTCGTCCGGTGTCAGAAACCACTGGAAATGCACTTGCAGCGAAGGAAACGGGCTGAGCTCGAGGACTTCCGGTGCTCGTCCCAAGAAAACGCGAGCGGGAATGCCCCGGACTCAGTTTTCTCGTCCTGGGGTAAAAAGCGGTCCCCCGACGGTTTCTTCCCTTTGCTCCGTATTGGTCATAAGTCTTTCGATCTTCGGGTCTCGTGCTCCGAGGACTTCAACCCACACTCCTGGCATGCTCCCTGACACGTTTTCCGGAGGTATAGGTCGGGAAGCGAGCTCGTTGGAGGGAGAACTGTGGTGCGACCCAAAACGGTCCAAAAGATGGCCGAAGCTTCCAACGAGTGGCGAACGCTCGTCCGGTGTCAGAAACCACTGGAAATGCACTTGCAGCGAAGGAAACGGGCTGAGCTCGAGGACTTCCGGTGCTCGTCCCAAGAAAACGCGAGCGGGAATGCCCCGGACTCAGTTTTCTCGTCCTGGGGTAAAAAGCGGTCCCCCGACGGTTTCTTCCCTTTGCTCCGTATTGGTCATAAGTCTTTCGATCTTCGGGTCTCGTGCTCCGAGGACTTCAACCCACACTCCTGGCATGCTCCCTGACACGTTTTCCGGAGGTATAGGTCGGGAAGCGAGCTCGTTGGAGGGAGAACTGTGGTGCGACCCAAAACGGTCCAAAAGATGGCCGAAGCTTCCAACGAGTGGCGAACGCTCGTCCGGTGTCAGAAACCACTGGAAATGCACTTGCAGCGAAGGAAACGGGCTGAGCTCGAGGACTTCCGGTGCTCGTCCCAAGAAAACGCGAGCGGGAATGCCCCGGACTCAGTTTTCTCGTCCTGGGGTAAAAAGCGGTCCCCCGACGGTTTCTTCCCTTTGCTCCGTATTGGTCATAAGTCTTTCGATCTTCGGGTCTCGTGCTCCGAGGACTTCAACCCACACTCCTGGCATGCTCCCTGACACGTTTTCCGGAGGTATAGGTCGGGAAGCGAGCTCGTTGGAGGGAGAACTGTGGTGCGACCCAAAACGGTCCAAAAGATGGCCGAAGCTTCCAACGAGTGGCGAACGCTCGTCCGGTGTCAGAAACCACTGGAAATGCACTTGCAGCGAAGGAAACGGGCTGAGCTCGAGGACTTCCGGTGCTCGTCCCAAGAAAACGCGAGCGGGAATGCCCCGGACTCAGTTTTCTCGTCCTGGGGTAAAAAGCGGTCCCCCGACGGTTTCTTCCCTTTGCTCCGTATTGGTCATAAGTCTTTCGATCTTCGGGTCTCGTGCTCCGAGGACTTCAACCCACACTCCTGGCATGCTCCCTGACACGTTTTCCGGAGGTATAGGTCGGGAAGCGAGCTCGTTGGAGGGAGAACTGTGGTGCGACCCAAAACGGTCCAAAAGATGGCCGAAGCTTCCAACGAGTGGCGAACGCTCGTCCGGTGTCAGAAACCACTGGAAATGCACTTGCAGCGAAGGAAACGGGCTGAGCTCGAGGACTTCCGGTGCTCGTCCCAAGAAAACGCGAGCGGGAATGCCCCGGACTCAGTTTTCTCGTCCTGGGGTAAAAAGCGGTCCCCCGACGGTTTCTTCCCTTTGCTCCGTATTGGTCATAAGTCTTTCGATCTTCGGGTCTCGTGCTCCGAGGACTTCAACCCACACTCCTGGCATGCTCCCTGACACGTTTTCCGGAGGTATAGGTCGGGAAGCGAGCTCGTTGGAGGGAGAACTGTGGTGCGACCCAAAACGGTCCAAAAGATGGCCGAAGCTTCCAACGAGTGGCGAACGCTCGTCCGGTGTCAGAAACCACTGGAAATGCACTTGCAGCGAAGGAAACGGGCTGAGCTCGAGGACTTCCGGTGCTCGTCCCAAGAAAACGCGAGCGGGAATGCCCCAGACTCAGTTTTCTCGTCCTGGGGTAAAAAGCGGTCCCCCGACGGTTTCTTCCCTTTGCTCCGTATTGGTCATAAGTCTTTCGATCTTCGGGTCTCGTGCTCCGAGGACTTCAACCCACACTCCTGGCATGCTCCCTGACACGTTTTCCGGAGGTATAGGTCGGGAAGCGAGCTCGTTGGAGGGAGAACTGTGGTGCGACCCAAAACGGTCCAAAAGATGGCCGAAGCTTCCAACGAGTGGCGAACGCTCGTCCGGTGTCAGAAACCACTGGAAATGCACTTGCAGCGAAGGAAACGGGCTGAGCTCGAGGACTTCCGGTGCTCGTCCCAAGAAAACGCGAGCGGGAATGCCCCGGACTCAGTTTTCTCGTCCTGGGGTAAAAAGCGGTCCCCCGACGGTTTCTTCCCTTTGCTCCGTATTGGTCATAAGTCTTTCGATCTTCGGGTCTCGTGCTCCGAGGACTTCAACCCACACTCCTGGCATGCTCCCTGACACGTTTTCCGGAGGTATAGGTCGGGAAGCGAGCTCGTTGGAGGGAGAACTGTGGTGCGACCCAAAACGGTCCAAAAGATGGCCGAAGCTTCCAACGAGTGGCGAACGCTCGTCCGGTGTCAGAAACCACTGGAAATGCACTTGCAGCGAAGGAAACGGGCTGAGCTCGAGGACTTCCGGTGCTCGTCCCAAGAAAACGCGAGCGGGAATGCCCCGGACTCAGTTTTCTCGTCCTGGGGTAAAAAGCGGTCCCCCGACGGTTTCTTCCCTTTGCTCCGTATTGGTCATAAGTCTTTCGATCTTCGGGTCTCGTGCTCCGAGGACTTCAACCCACACTCCTGGCATGCTCCCTGACACGTTTTCCGGAGGTATAGGTCGGGAAGCGAGCTCGTTGGAGGGAGAACTGTGGTGCGACCCAAAACGGTCCAAAAGATGGCCGAAGCTTCCAACGAGTGGCGAACGCTCGTCCGGTGTCAGAAACCACTGGAAATGCACTTGCAGCGAAGGAAACGGGCTGAGCTCGAGGACTTCCGGTGCTCGTCCCAAGAAAACGCGAGCGGGAATGCCCCGGACTCAGTTTTCTCGTCCTGGGGTAAAAAGCGGTCCCCCGACGGTTTCTTCCCTTTGCTCCGTATTGGTCATAAGTCTTTCGATCTTCGGGTCTCGTGCTCCGAGGACTTCAACCCACACTCCTGGCATGCTCCCTGACACGTTTTCCGGAGGTATAGGTCGGGAAGCGAGCTCGTTGGAGGGAGAACTGTGGTGCGACCCAAAACGGTCCAAAAGATGGCCGAAGCTTCCAACGAGTGGCGAACGCTCGTCCGGTGTCAGAAACCACTGGAAATGCACTTGCAGCGAAGGAAACGGGCTGAGCTCGAGGACTTCCGGTGCTCGTCCCAAGAAAACGCGAGCGGGAATGCCCCGGACTCAGTTTTCTCGTCCTGGGGTAAAAAGCGGTCCCCCGACGGTTTCTTCCCTTTGCTCCGTATTGGTCATAAGTCTTTCGATCTTCGGGTCTCGTGCTCCGAGGACTTCAACCCACACTCCTGGCATGCTCCCTGACACGTTTTCCGGAGGTATAGGTCGGGAAGCGAGCTCGTTGGAGGGAGAACTGTGGTGCGACCCAAAACGGTCCAAAAGATGGCCGAAGCTTCCAACGAGTGGCGAACGCTCGTCCGGTGTCAGAAACCACTGGAAATGCACTTGCAGCGAAGGAAACGGGCTGAGCTCGAGGACTTCCGGTGCTCGTCCCAAGAAAACGCGAGCGGGAATGCCCCGGACTCAGTTTTCTCGTCCTGGGGTAAAAAGCGGTCCCCCGACGGTTTCTTCCCTTTGCTCCGTATTGGTCATAAGTCTTTCGATCTTCGGGTCTCGTGCTCCGAGGACTTCAACCCACACTCCTGGCATGCTCCCTGACACGTTTTCCGGAGGTATAGGTCGGGAAGCGAGCTCGTTGGAGGGAGAACTGTGGTGCGACCCAAAACGGTCCAAAAGATGGCCGAAGCTTCCAACGAGTGGCGAACGCTCGTCCGGTGTCAGAAACCACTGGAAATGCACTTGCAGCGAAGGAAACGGGCTGAGCTCGAGGACTTCCGGTGCTCGTCCCAAGAAAACGCGAGCGGGAATGCCCCGGACTCAGTTTTCTCGTCCTGGGGTAAAAAGCGGTCCCCCGACGGTTTCTTCCCTTTGCTCCTTATTGGTCATAAGTCTTTCGATCTTCGGGTCTCGTGCTCCGAGGACTTCAACCCACACTCCTGGCATGCTCCCTGACACGTTTTCCGGAGGTATAGGTCGGGAAGCGAGCTCGTTGGAGGGAGAACTGTGGTGCGACCCAAAACGGTCCAAAAGATGGCCGAAGCTTCCAACGAGTGGCGAACGCTCGTCCGGTGTCAGAAACCACTGGAAATGCACTTGCAGCGAAGGAAACGGGCTGAGCTCGAGGACTTCCGGTGCTCGTCCCAAGAAAACGCGAGCGGGAATGCCCCGGACTCAGTTTTCTCGTCCTGGGGTAAAAAGCGGTCCCCCGACGGTTTCTTCCCTTTGCTCCGTATTGGTCATAAGTCTTTCGATCTTCGGGTCTCGTGCTCCGAGGACTTCAACCCACACTCCTGGCATGCTCCCTGACACGTTTTCCGGAGGTATAGGTCGGGAAGCGAGCTCGTTGGAGGGAGAACTGTGGTGCGACCCAAAACGGTCCAAAAGATGGCCGAAGCTTCCAACGAGTGGCGAACGCTCGTCCGGTGTCAGAAACCACTGGAAATGCACTTGCAGCGAAGGAAACGGGCTGAGCTCGAGGACTTCCGGTGCTCGTCCCAAGAAAACGCGAGCGGGAATGCCCCGGACTCAGTTTTCTCGTCCTGGGGTAAAAAGCGGTCCCCCGACGGTTTCTTCCCTTTGCTCCGTATTGGTCATAAGTCTTTCGATCTTCGGGTCTCGTGCTCCGAGGACTTCAACCCACACTCCTGGCATGCTCCCTGACACGTTTTCCGGAGGTATAGGTCGGGAAGCGAGCTCGTTGGAGGGAGAACTGTGGTGCGACCCAAAACGGTCCAAAAGATGGCCGAAGCTTCCAACGAGTGGCGAACGCTCGTCCGGTGTCAGAAACCACTGGAAATGCACTTGCAGCGAAGGAAACGGGCTGAGCTCGAGGACTTCCGGTGCTCGTCCCAAGAAAACGCGAGCGGGAATGCCCCGGACTCAGTTTTCTCGTCCTGGGGTAAAAAGCGGTCCCCCGACGGTTTCTTCCCTTTGCTCCGTATTGGTCATAAGTCTTTCGATCTTCGGGTCTCGTGCTCCGAGGACTTCAACCCACACTCCTGGCATGCTCCCTGACACGTTTTCCGGAGGTATAGGTCGGGAAGCGAGCTCGTTGGAGGGAGAACTGTGGTGCGACCCAAAACGGTCCAAAAGATGGCCGAAGCTTCCAACGAGTGGCGAACGCTCGTCCGGTGTCAGAAACCACTGGAAATGCACTTGCAGCGAAGGAAACGGGCTGAGCTCGAGGACTTCCGGTGCTCGTCCCAAGAAAACGCGAGCGGGAATGCCCCGGACTCAGTTTTCTCGTCCTGGGGTAAAAAGCGGTCCCCCGACGGTTTCTTCCCTTTGCTCCGTATTGGTCATAAGTCTTTCGATCTTCGGGTCTCGTGCTCCGAGGACTTCAACCCACACTCCTGGCATGCTCCCTGACACGTTTTCCGGAGGTATAGGTCGGGAAGCGAGCTCGTTGGAGGGAGAACTGTGGTGCGACCCAAAACGGTCCAAAAGATGGCCGAAGCTTCCAACGAGTGGCGAACGCTCGTCCGGTGTCAGAAACCACTGGAAATGCACTTGCAGCGAAGGAAACGGGCTGAGCTCGAGGACTTCCGGTGCTCGTCCCAAGAAAACGCGAGCGGGAATGCCCCGGACTCAGTTTTCTCGTCCTGGGGTAAAAAGCGGTCCCCCGACGGTTTCTTCCCTTTGCTCCGTATTGGTCATAAGTCTTTCGATCTTCGGGTCTCGTGCTCCGAGGACTTCAACCCACACTCCTGGCATGCTCCCTGACACGTTTTCCGGAGGTATAGGTCGGGAAGCGAGCTCGTTGGAGGGAGAACTGTGGTGCGACCCAAAACGGTCCAAAAGATGGCCGAAGCTTCCAACGAGTGGCGAACGCTCGTCCGGTGTCAGAAACCACTGGAAATGCACTTGCAGCGAAGGAAACGGGCTGAGCTCGAGGACTTCCGGTGCTCGTCCCAAGAAAACGCGAGCGGGAATGCCCCGGACTCAGTTTTCTCGTCCTGGGGTAAAAAGCGGTCCCCCGACGGTTTCTTCCCTTTGCTCCGTATTGGTCATAAGTCTTTCGATCTTCGGGTCTCGTGCTCCGAGGACTTCAACCCACACTCCTGGCATGCTCCCTGACACGTTTTCCGGAGGTATAGGTCGGGAAGCGAGCTCGTTGGAGGGAGAACTGTGGTGCGACCCAAAACGGTCCAAAAGATGGCCGAAGCTTCCAACGAGTGGCGAACGCTCGTCCGGTGTCAGAAACCACTGGAAATGCACTTGCAGCGAAGGAAACGGGCTGAGCTCGAGGACTTCCGGTGCTCGTCCCAAGAAAAACGCGAGCGGGAATGCCCCGGACTCAGTTTTCTCGTCCTGGGGTAAAAAGCGGTCCCCCGACGGTTTCTTCCCTTTGCTCCGTATTGGTCATAAGTCTTTCGATCTTCGGGTCTCGTGCTCCGAGGACTTCAACCCACACTCCTGGCATGCTCCCTGACACGTTTTCCGGAGGTATAGGTCGGGAAGCGAGCTCGTTGGAGGGAGAACTGTGGTGCGACCCAAAACGGTCCAAAAGATGGCCGAAGCTTCCAACGAGTGGCGAACGCTCGTCCGGTGTCAGAAACCACTGGAAATGCACTTGCAGCGAAGGAAACGGGCTGAGCTCGAGGACTTCCGGTGCTCGTCCCAAGAAAACGCGAGCGGGAATGCCCCGGACTCAGTTTTCCTCGTCCTGGGGTAAAAAGCGGTCCCCCGACGGTTTCTTCCCTTTGCTCCGTATTGGTCATAAGTCTTTCGATCTTCGGGTCTCGTGCTCCGAGGACTTCAACCCACACTCCTGGCATGCTCCCTGACACGTTTTCCGGAGGTATAGGTCGGGAAGCGACCTCGTTGGAGGGAGAACTGTGGTGCGACCCAAAACGGTCCAAAAGATGGCCGAAGCTTCCAACGAGTGGCGAACGCTCGTCCGGTGTCAGAAACCACTGGAAATGCACTTGCAGCGAAGGAAACGGGCTGAGCTCGAGGACTTCCGGTGCTCGTCCCAAGAAAACGCGAGCGGGAATGCCCCGGACTCAGTTTTCTCGTCCTGGGGTAAAAAGCGGTCCCCCGACGGTTTCTTCCCTTTGCTCCGTATTGGTCATAAGTCTTTCGATCTTCGGGTCTCGTGCTCCGAGGACTTCAACCCACACTCCTGGCATGCTCCCTGACACGTTTTCCGGAGGTATAGGTCGGGAAGCGACCTCGTTGGAGGGAGAACTGTGGTGCGACCCAAAACGGTCCAAAAGATGGCCGAAGCTTCCAACGAGTGGCGAACGCTCGTCCGGTGTCAGAAACCACTGGAAATGCACTTGCAGCGAAGGAAACGGGCTGAGCTCGAGGACTTCCGGTGCTCGTCCCAAGAAAACGCGAGCGGGAATGCCCCCGGACTCAGTTTTCTCGTCCTGGGGTAAAAAGCGGTCCCCCGACGGTTTCTTCCCTTTGTTCCGTATTGGTCATAAGTCTTTCGATCTTCGGGTCTCGTGCTCCGAGGACTTCAACCCACACTCCTGGCATGCTCCCTGACACGTTTTCGGAGGTATAGGTCGGGAAGCGACCTCGTTGGAGGGAGAACTGTGGTGCGACCCAAAACGGTCCAAAAGATGGCCGAAGCTTCCAACGAGTGGCGAACGCTCGTCCGGTGTCAGAAACCACTGGAAATGCACTTGCAGCGAAGGAAACGGGCTGAGCTCGAGGACTTCCGGTGCTCGTCCCAAGAAAACGCGAGCGGGAATGCCCCCGGACTCAGTTTTCTCGTCCTGGGGTAAAAAGCGGTCCCCCGACGGTTTCTTCCCTTTGCTCCGTATTGGTCATAAGTCTTTCGATCTTCGGGTCTCGTGCTCCGAGGACTTCAACCCACACTCCTGGCATGCTCCCTGACACGTTTTCGGAGGTATAGGTCGGGAAGCGACCTCGTTGGAGGGAGAACTGTGGTGCGACCCAAAACGGTCCAAAAGATGGCCGAAGCTTCCAACGAGTGGCGAACGCTCGTCCGGTGTCAGAAACCACTGGAAATGCACTTGCAGCGAAGGAAACGGGCTGAGCTCGAGGACTTCCGGTGCTCGTCCCAAGAAAACGCGAGCGGGAATGCCCCCGGACTCAGTTTTCTCGTCCTGGGGTAAAAAGCGGTCCCCCGACGGTTTCTTCCCTTTGCTCCGTATTGGTCATAAGTCTTTCGATCTTCGGGTCTCGTGCTCCGAGGACTTCAACCCACACTCCTGGCATGCTCCCTGACACGTTTTCCGGAGGTATAGGTCGGGAAGCGACCTCGTTGGAGGGAGAACTGTGGTGCGACCCAAAACGGTCCAAAAGATGGCCGAAGCTTCCAACGAGTGGCGAACGCTCGTCCGGTGTCAGAAACCACTGGAAATGCACTTGCAGCGAAGGAAACGGGCTGAGCTCGAGGACTTCCGGTGCTCGTCCCAAGAAAACGCGAGCGGGAATGCCCCGGACCTCAGTTTTCTCGTCCTGGGGTAAAAAGCGGTCCCCCGACGGTTTCTTCCCTTTGCTCCGTATTGGTCATAAGTCTTTCGATCTTCGGGTCTCGTGCTCCGAGGACTTCAACCCACACTCCTGGCATGCTCCCTGACACGTTTTCCGGAGGTATAGGTCGGGAAGCGACCTCGTTGGAGGGAGAACTGTGGTGCGACCCAAAACGGTCCAAAAGATGGCCGAAGCTTCCAACGAGTGGCGAACGCTCGTCCGGTGTCAGAAACCACTGGAAATGCACTTGCAGCGAAGGAAACGGGCTGAGCTCGAGGACTTCCGGTGCTCGTCCCAAGAAAACGCGAGCGGGAATGCCCCGGACTCAGTTTTCTCGTCCTGGGGTAGAAAGCGGTCCCCCGACGGTTTCTTCCCTTTGCTCCGTATTGGTCATAAGTCTTTCGATCTTCGGGTCTCGTGCTCCGAGGACTTCAACCCACACTCCCTGGCATGCTCCCTGACACGTTTTCCGGAGGTATAGGTCGGGAAGCGACCTCGTTGGAGGGAGAACTGTGGTGCGACCCAAAACGGTCCAAAAGATGCCGAAGCTTCCAACGAGTGGCGAACGCTCGTCCGGTGTCAGAAACCACTGGAAATGCACTTGCAGCGAAGGAAACGGGCTGAGCTCGAGGACTTCCGGTGCTCGTCCCAAGAAAACGCGAGCGGGAATGCCCCGGACTCAGTTTTCTCGTCCTGGGGTAAAAAGCGGTCCCCCGACGGTTTCTTCCCTTTGCTCCGTATTGGTCATAAGTCTTTCGATCTTCGGGTCTCGTGCTCCGAGGACTTCAACCCACACTCCTGGCATGCTCCCTGACACGTTTTCCGGAGGTATAGGTCGGGAAGCGACCTCGTTGGAGGGAGAACTGTGGTGCGACCCAAAACGGTCCAAAAGATGGCCGAAGCTTCCAACGAGTGGCGAACGCTCGTCCGGTGTCAGAAACCACTGGAAATGCACTTGCAGCGAAGGAAACGGGCTGAGCTCGAGGACTTCCGGTGCTCGTCCCAAGAAAACGCGAGCGGGAATGCCCCCGGACTCAGTTTTCTCGTCCTGGGGTAAAAAGCGGTCCCCCCGACGGTTTCTTCCC
>NW_026124076.1:0-5000 GCF_025177605.1 Cucumis melo
TATCAACGATTTCCACCGAAGGTGGTAAGATGATGTCTTGAGCAGTTACGCATCCAGGACCCTTGACACAAATAGACGCATCACGAGTTCCATACAGATTACTTCTCAATACAATTTCTTTCAAATTCATTAAAATTTCATGTACTGATTCTTGAATACCGACTATGGTAGAGTATTCATGTGGGATTTTTTCAGATTTTGCACGTGTGATACATGTTCCCTCTATTTCTCCAAGCAAAGCTTTTCGCATCGCAATGCCTATAGTATCCCCTTGTCCCTTCATAAGTGGAGACAGAATAAAGCGTCCATAATAAAGACGCTTACTGTCTGCTCTTGATTCAACACACTTCCACTTTAGTGTCCGAGTCGATACTCTGATTTTCTCTCGAACCATAGTAATATTTTTTGATAAAATCATTGAATTATTTATTTCTCTTGAAATTTCTCTTCAATGTTTATTTTTACACACGTCGTTTTTTAGGGGGCCTACAGCCATTATGTGGCATAGGGGTTACATCCCGTATGAAACTTAATAGTATACCGCTTCTCCGAATAGCTCTTAATGCTGCATCTCTTCCGAGACCGGGGCCCTTTATCATAACTTCGGCTCGTTGCATCCCTTGATCCACTACTGCCCGAATAGCATTTCCTGCTGCGGTTTGGGCGGCAAATGGTGTCCCTCTTCTTGTACCTTTGAATCCACACGTACCGGCGGAGGACCAAGAAATTACCCGACCCCGTACATCTGTAACAGTCACAATTGTATTGTTGAAACTTGCTTGAACATGAATAACGCCCTTTGGTATTCTACGCGTACTTTTACGTGAGCTAATACGTCCATTTCTACGTGAACCGATTCTTGGTATGGGTTTTGCCATATTTTATCATCTCATAAATCTAAGTCAGAGATATATGGATATATCCATTTCATGTCAAAACGGATCCTTTAATTTCTTTTTATGTATATATTGTGGGTGGCCTTTAGGGGTCCTTTTTTTTATAAAGATTATCCTTGTCTTTGTTTATGTCTCGGATTGGAACAAATTACCATAATTCGTCTCCGCCTACGGATCAGGCGACATTTTTCACAAATTTTCCGAATGGAGGCCCTTATTTTCATATTTTTTATTCCTTACCTTAATCTACTTATTGGAAGAAAATAAGTTTCTTGAAATTTTCTATTTCGAATTGGATCTCCCTACAAAAAAAAAGAATATTGCACGTGAAAAGACTACTTCACCTAATCATTCGAATCTTTGTTTCGTAGTCTATAAATTATACGCCTTCTGGTCCTGGTTGAATCGTAACAACTTACTGAAATTTTGACTCTCTATTACCTAGTATATGGATAAAACTATGTTGAATCCTTCCTGAAACGTAACCTAGAATTGGATCCTCATTATCTAAACAAACCCAAAACATATCATTGGTAAGTGATTCAGTAATTAAACCTTCAGAAATCCTTTTTTGCTCTTTCATTCCAGACGAAACACCCTTCAAAGTATCAATTAATCAAGGGGGAGTCGTATTATAAACTATAAACCCACCTCTTTTCTTTTTTTTTTTTTTTTTACAAATAGGGAAGTTCTGTGTATAATTCGAATATCATAAAGATTACCATATATAACACAAAATTTCGCCGCCGATTCCCTGTAGTCGAGCTTCTCGGTCTGTCATTATACCCCGAGAAGTAGACAGAATTACAATGCCCATTCCGCCTAAAATTCTAGGAATTTTTTGATAGTTAGAATATATTCGGAGACCAGGTCGACTGATCCGTTTTAAATTTAAAATCGTTTTATATGGTCCTTTCCTATTTCTTCTATGTCGTAGGGTTAAAACCCAAAAATCCTTGTTGCTTTCCCGATGTTTCCTTACGTTTTCAATAAAACCTTCTCGTAAAAGTATTTTAACAATGTTTTCGGTGATGTTAGTAGATGGTATTCGAACCATTCCTTTTCTATTCATGTCAGCATTGCGAATAGAGGTTATTATGTTAGCAATAGTGTCCTACCCATGATAAACGAAAATTATTGGTTACTTAAATTTTTGATCTAATCAACATTCTTTTTTATTAAATAGTTATGAATTTTAAAAGGTATATACGTGATACACAATCTACTAATTAATTTCATTCAAATAGTATAACTATCTCACGGTCTGTCTCATTTTATAATACTTCAGGTGCTAATGAAATTATTTTAGTGAAATTTAACTGTCTCAATTCTCGGGCAATCGCACCAAAAATTCGAGTTCCTTTTGGATTTCCTTCTTGATCAATAACAACCGCAGCATTGTCATCATATCGTATTATCATACCATTTTCTCGTTTGAGTTCTTTACAAGTACGTACAATTACAGCTCTGATCACTTCTGATCTTTCTAGAGGTGTATTTGGGACGGCTTTCTTGATTACAGCAACAATAACGTCACCAATATGAGCATATCGTCGATTACTAGCCCCTATGATTCGAATACACATCAATTCTCGGGCTCCGCTGTTATCTGCTACATTCAAAAGGGTTTGAGGTTGAATCATATTATTTTGGAATCTTTTCTTTCAATGCAAAGGGCGAAGTAAAAAAAAAAAAAAAGAAATATTGTTTTTCAAAAAAAAAAAAAAATAAATCTGCAATTGTTTTTTTTTCATCTTAAACAAAGATCGCTTTCCTTTGATTCTACATTTCTATCCCGAAGTAATGAATTGGGTTCGTATAGGCATTTTGGATGCCGCTATTGAAATAGCTTTTCTGGCTATATTTTCGGCTACTCCACTCATTTCATAAAGTATTCTACCTGGTTTAACAACAGCTACCCAATATTCGGGGGATCCTTTCCCTGAACCCATACGTGTTTCTGTGGGTCTTAGTGTAACGGGTTTGTCCGGAAATATACGTACCCATATTTTTCCACCGCGTCGTGCATTTCGTGTCATTGCCCTTCGTCCGGCTTCGATTTGTCTCGATGTGATCCAAGCGGGTTCAAGTGCCTGAATAGCGTATCTCCCGAAGCAAATACTATTGCCTCGATAAGATATTCCTTTCATTCTTCCTCTATGGTGTTTACGGAATCTGGTTCTTTTGGGGTTATAGTTGATGGTTATTTCTAAATTCCATCTCTACTACAGAACCGGACATGAGAGTTTCTTCTCATCCAGCTCCTCGCGAATGAAACGATTCAAAAAAATATACATGTATTTACTGATATTTTCTGAATAATAGATTCAATTATGGGATTTTTGATATTTCATTTAATCAATCTATTCGAAATTTGTATATCTTCTTTTCTTTTGATAGAAAACTAAACTGTTTATAGATTCTAGAATAATAGAATAAGTTTTTTTATTATAGTTTTCTAAAAAATTATAGATAATATAATCTCGTTTTGTTATTTTTTCTTTTATTATTAAGGTTATAACAAATCTTTATTTTGTTTTGCCTTTTTTTATCTATTATTATATTTGATCGACCCTAATTTAGAAATATAATAAAATGGAAACGTTCGCGGGCGAATATTTACTCTTTTTATATATGTTTTGGTTCTCGGGTTAGTTAGCCCATGAACCTACCTCTCATAATAAATGGATTGGTCTTGGGTTCCTTCCGCCATCCTACCCAATGAATTATTAGGATTCGTTTTCAATAGAATATTATGTATTCACGGGTTCCCTCGTTCCCATCGCCTCTCGATTAATGGTTAGGTCTTAATTATACAATGGAGCCCGTAATAAAATTTGTTTTTGAGTCAATCTTCTCAGTCTTTATTGTCTCGGGGCTCTTGGCTTTTTTGTTCTATGAACAGATTCATCTAATTATGAATTCATCAGTCTTAATGCTTTATTACACTACCTTTTATGAGATGACCCATAGACCTTACATATTACGTATTGGAATGATATATCATTCATATTCTTTTTCTCTCTTTCTTTCACCCTTCCATTTATCCGCATACTTTTATTGCTTGACAACTCATAATCGGATTTTTTTTTATGCAAAAAAGATTTCAGTTGCTACAATGATATGACCAATATAACATATCTTGACTGGTTGGTTTTTTAGATCCAGATAATGCGAAGCGATGAGTTGGTTATTAGTTTTATAATTATTAGTTCAGATTATGTATGGGCTTATCCTTCTTTATTTTTTGGTTTTAATCCGAACATAAAAAAAACTGACGAGTCGCACACTAAGCATAGCAATTATCTCAAATGATTAATTTCATTTTTATTTAACCTTATAGAATTGCTCATTTTTTATTTAAACGAAAAAGACTGATTTGTCATTTCTTGGTCGATCATTGAATAAAACTTAAACACAAGTTGAGTAAGGGCTTATTATTGCTCGTCTACAAATATCCAAATTTTGATGCCTAATACCCCATAGATAAGTTCGAACTGGATAGCAACAATAATCAATTTTAGCTCGAATGGTTTGTAGAGGAACCCGTCCTTCTCTGATCCATTCGACACGTGCAATTTCTTTTCCGTCTATACGTCCGGCAATTTGTACTTGAATTCCCTTTGTACCCGCCTGTTCAGTTAATTCAATAGCTTTTTTCATTGCTTTGCGAAATGAAACTCTATTCTTTAATTGTCCGGCTATAAATTCTGCGAGAATATTAGGGTGTCCATAAGGGTTTCCTATTCTTGTAATAGCAATGTTAAGTTTTCGGTTCCCAGAATTTAATTCTTTTTGTACATTCATCTGTAATTCTTCGATTTTTCGAGACCCACCTTCTATTAATAACTTTGGGAATCCCATAAAGATTATCACTTGAATAAGATCAATTCTTTTTTGAATCTCGATACGTGCAATTCCTTCAACACCAGAAAATATTCTCATGTTTTTTTGTACATAATTCCGGATACAATCTCGTATTTTTTGATCTTCTTGTAAACCTTCAGAATATTTTTTGGGGTGTGCAAACCACAGAGAATGATGCCCTTGGGTTGCACCAAGTCTAAAACCGAGTGGATTTATTTTTTGTCCCATAATCCCCCA
>NW_026124077.1:7500-25549 GCF_025177605.1 Cucumis melo
CCATTATCAGAAAACGAATTTCCAAAAAATTGGTTAACAGACGGTATTCAAATAAAGATCTTATTTCCTTTTCGTCTGAAACCGTGGCCCAAATCTAGGTTAGAATCCCCTGATTCAATAAAAAAGAAAAGGGATTTTTCTTTTTTAACAATTTTGGGAATGGAAACTGACCTTCCTTTTGGTACTGGCACAAGAAACCTTTCGTTTTTTGAACCCGAGTTAATAACCGAAAGAGCAAAAAATTTAAAAAACTGGACAAAGATGTGTATTGGAAGACTTTTAAGAACAAAGTTGTTTATAAAAATTTTCAAAGAAATTATAAATTTTTCAAAAGAAAAAAAAAAAGAGGTCACCGAAAACATTTTATTTATAAAGATAAAAGAAGGAATAAAAGCACTTTTACAAAGAACCCCAATTCCATTATTTCAATTGAAAGAAATATACAAGTTGAATCAAGCTAAAAACGAAAAAAATTCGATAATAAGTAATCGAATGATCCAAGACTCGTCCATTGTAATTAGTTCTATGGATTGGACAAATTTTTCATTGAGAGAAAAAAAAATGAAAGATTTGACTGATAGAACAAACACCATACTAAAAAAAATTGAAAAAATTAGAAAAGACACGAAACAAGAGTTGCTAAATACAGAAATTAGTCCTAACAAAATAAGTTATGATGATAAAATATTTGAATCTCAGAAAAATATTTTAAAGATATTAAAAAAAAGAAATGTACGATTAATTCGTAAATCGCATCATTTTCTAAATTTTTTTGTTGAAAAATATCTATGTATATGTTTTCAACGTATGATTAATATGCCGAGGAATGGCCAACTTTTTATTGAATCAATAAAAAAAAAATTTACTAAATCCATTTTCAATAATGAATCAAATCAAGAAAGAATTGATAAAACAAATCAAAGTATAATTGACTTTATTTCAACTATCAAAAAGTCACTTTCCAATATTACTAATAAGAATGGAAAGATCTTTTTGGACTTATCATACTTGTCGCAAGCATATTTATTTTACAAATTATCACAAACACAAATTATTAATTTATCTAAGTTAAGACCTGTCTTTCAATATCACGGAACATCTCGTTTTCTTAAGAATGAAATAGAGGATTATTTTGTTGAAGTTGTTGGAGCACACGAAATATTACATTCCGACCTAAAACAAAATAATCTTGAAAATTCTGGAATGAGAAATCAATGGAAAAACTGGTTAAGGGGTCATTATAACTTGGATTTATATCCGATTAGATGGTCAAAATTACTCCCCCAAAAATGGCGAAATAGAGTTAAGCAAGATCGTAAAAATAAAGATTTTAACCAATGTTTTTCAGATGAAAAAAACCGATTAATTGCTTACAAAAAACAAAATCATTTTGAAATAGACGACTCATTACCGAATAAAAAAGATAAGAAAATAAAAAAATATATATATGATTGTTTATCATATAAATCTATTAATTATGAAGATAATAAAGATTCATATATTGTTGAATTACCAGTAGAAGTAAAAAATAATCAAGAAAGTTCTTATAAGTACAACACGGATAAATGTAAATTTATTGATATACTGACTGATATCCTTATCAATAATTATCTACGAGAAGATGATATTATAGATCTGGAAAAAACTATGGATAGAAAATATTTTGATTGGAGAATGCTGCATTTTTCTATTAAAAATAAGGTCGATATTCGATCCTGGATCCATATTGAGGCTGACACGAACAGTAAAAAAAATACTAAAACTGGGGTTAATCATTTTCAACTAATTAAAAAAATAAATAAGAAACATTTGTTTTATCTGACAATTAATCAAGATAAAAAAAGCAACCGATCCAACAAAAAAAAACAAACTTTTTTTGATTGGATGAGAATGAATGAAGAAATACTAAGTGGTTCCAGATCGAATTTGAAACGTGGGTGGGTCTTTCCAGAATTTTTGATACTTTATAATGCATATAAGATTAATCCATGGCTGATACCAATCAAATCACTTCTTTTTAATTTGAATGGAAATGAAAAAAAATTGAATGGAAATGAAATTTTTAGTAAAAAAAAAAAACTCATTGAAAAGAAAAAAGGATCTCTTTTTCTATCAGCGAAGGAAAAAACTTTTGAATTAGAAAATGGAAATAAAGCAGAAAAGGAATCTGTGGCCAAAGAGGATCTTGACTCAGTTCACTCAAACCACAAAAAAAATCTTCAAGAAGATTCTGCGGTAGCAGATAGGAGAAAACGTATAAATCAAAACCAATACGCGAAAAAGATGAGCAAGGAGTTTGAGTTGTTACTAAAAAAATATTTTCGTGTTCAATGCAGATGGGATGGTTCGGCATACGTAAATAAAAAAATTTTCAATAACATCAAAATATGTTGTCTCCTGGTTAGACTGCTAGATCCCAAACAAATTTATATATCCTCTATTCAAAATGGCAACCTGAGTCTGGATATTCTGCTATCTTCGAAGGGCTTGATTCTTTCAGAATTAATTAGAACTGGAATACTTATTATAGAACCCATTCGTCTGTCTGTAAAAAATGATGGAAAATTTATTATGTCTCAAACCATAGGTATTTCATTAGTTCATAAGAATAAGTACCAATTTAATCAAAAATATCAAGAAAAAGGCTATCCTTATAAGAGGAGTTTTGCTGAATCCATTGCAATACCTCAAAAAATGACTGAAAATAGAACCAGCAATTATTATGATTTGCTTGTTCCGGAAAATATCTTATCCCCTAGAGGTCGTAGAGAGTTTAGAATTCTAATTTGTTTCAATTCTGGGAATAAAAATGATATCCAGAGAAATACAGCATTTTACAATGGAAATAAGGTGAAAACAGATGATCAAGTTTTAGATAAAACAAGCAAACATCTTGATAGATATCAAAATCAACTAAAAAAATTAAAGTTCTTTCTTTGGCCCAATTATCGATTAGAAGATTTAGCTTGTATGAATCGGTATTGGTTTGATACCAATAATAGCAGTCGTTTTAGTATGCTAAGGATCCATATGTATCCACAATTGCAAATTAGTTAATGCTACATTTTTCCTATATTGCCCGTACCTTATATGGTATATGAAGACAAAGAAATACACATATGGCACTCTCTTAGATTCTGATAGATGATATTAATTGAATTTAATGACGTATCTATTAGATTTAGAAATGAATCAAGAAAATATTCTTATTTCATTTTAAATTGAAAATTGCAGTCTAAATATTTTTTGTGCATGCAAAAATATACCAGACTTTTGTATACCTATCTGAAATTTTCAAAAAAGGGATTGCTAGATTTTATTAAAAAAAAAAAGAATAGAAATTCTTAATCAAAGTAAGATTATTGTGTATATCAAATTAAAACGAGTAACATTATTATTACTGATCAATAATAATTTATAAAAAAAAAGAAGGCTAAGGAGATTTAATTTTATGGTAAAAAATTCATTCAGCTCAGTTATTTCGCAAGAAGAAAAAAAAGAAAATGGAGGATCTGTTGAATTTCAAGTAGTCAGTTTCACCAATAAGATACGAAGACTTACTTCACATTTGGAATTGCACAAAAAAGACTATTTATCTCAAAGAGGTCTACGTAAAATTCTCGGAAAACGCCAACGATTACTTTCTTATTTATCAAAGAAAAATAAAATGCGTTATAAAGAATTAATTAATCAATTGGATATTCGGGAGTCAAAAACTCAGTAATTTAAAAAGTAATTTTTAATTATTTGATTTATTAGATCTTGCATTTTTATGAACTTATTTTAATTTTCAGCAATTCATGGAAAGATGAATCGAGGAAAAACTTATGAATGGACCGGCTACAAGAAAAGACCTCATGATAGTCAATATGGGACCTCACCACCCCTCAATGCACGGTGTTCTTCGACTCATCCTTACTTTGGATGGTGAAGATGTTATTGACTGTGAACCAATATTGGGTTATTTACACAGAGGGATGGAAAAAATTGCAGAAAACCGAACAATTATACAATATCTACCTTATGTAACACGTTGGGATTATTTAGCTACTATGTTTACAGAAGCAATAACCGTAAATGGTCCAGAACAGTTGGGAAATATTCAAGTCCCCAAAAGAGCTAGCTATATCAGAGTAATTATGTTGGAGTTGAGTCGTATAGCTTCTCATCTGTTATGGCTTGGCCCTTTTATGGCGGATATTGGCGCACAGACTCCCTTCTTCTATATTTTCAGAGAACGAGAATTAGTATATGATCTATTCGAAGCAGCCACCGGTATGAGAATGATGCATAATTTTTTTCGTATCGGGGGAGTCGCGGCTGATCTACCTCATGGATGGATAGATAAATGTTTGGATTTCTGCGATTATTTTTTGACAGCGGTTGCTGAATATCAAAAACTTATTACACAAAATCCTATTTTTTTAGAACGAGTTGAGGGAGTAGGTATTATTTCTGGAGAAGAGGTCATAAATTGGGGGTTATCAGGACCAATGCTACGAGCTTCCGGAATACCATGGGATCTTCGTAAAGTTGATCGTTATGAGTGTTATGACGAATTTGATTGGGAAGTTCAGTGGCAAAAAGAAGGCGATTCATTAGCTCGTTATTTAGTCAGACTTGCTGAGATGACGGAATCCGTAAAAATTATTCAACAAGCTTTGGAAGGAATTCCAGGGGGACCTTATGAAAATTTAGAAATACGATCTTTTGATCGAGCAAGGTCTCCGGAATGGAATGACTTTGACTATCGATTCATTAGTAAAAAACCTTCGCCAACTTTTGAATTGGCGAAACAAGAACTTTATGTGAGAGTCGAAGCCCCCAAAGGAGAATTGGGCATTTTTTTGATAGGGGATCAGGGTGGTTTTCCTTGGAGGTGGAAAATTCGCCCGCCGGGTTTTATCAATTTGCAAATTCTTCCTCAGTTAGTTAAAAGAATGAAATTGGCTGATATTATGACAATACTAGGTAGCATAGATATCATTATGGGAGAAGTTGATCGTTAAAATGATAATTGATACATCACAAGTCCAAGATATCAATTCTTTTTCGAGATTGGAATTCTTAAAAGAATTCTATGGAATTCTATGGGTACTTGTCCCTATTTTGACTACTGTATTGGGAATCACAATAGGCGTACTAGTAATTGTATGGTTAGAAAGAGAAATATCCGCAGGAATACAACAACGGATTGGACCTGAATATGCTGGTCCTTTGGGAGTTCTTCAAGCTTTAGCAGATGGTACAAAACTACTTTTTAAAGAAAATCTGCTTCCATCTAGAGGTGATACTCGCTTATTCAGTATGGGACCATCGATAGCAGTCATATCAATTTTACTAAGCTATTCAGTAATTCCTTTTGGTTATCGCCTTGTTTTAGCCGATCTACCTATCGGTGTTTTTTTATGGATTGCCATTTCAAGTGTTGCTCCCATCGGACTTCTTATGTCAGGATATGGATCCAATAATAAATATTCCTTCTTAGGTGGTCTACGAGCTGCTGCTCAATCAATTAGTTATGAAATACCATTAACTCTATGTGTATTATCAATATCTCTACGTGTGATTCGTTGAGACATAAACTTCTCCCACTTTTTTTCGAGAAAAGGGTTGAAATGCATTGAATAGATATCCTCATTTTTATATTTATTATTCGGATTAATGAACTAAATCAGATAGTTATATGAGTGAAAGAAAACAGCTTATATAAATAAAAATTAGCAGTCAAAATATTAAGTCTCATTTTCTATGTATAAGAGTTAAGCAGAAAAAAATATAGGCGCAAGAGAGCCCCAAGATTGGGTCACTAGTTATCCTGTCTTGAAGCGGACTCAAAAGATCAACCGGATTGAGTTTTCACTATTATTTTTATGTACTCACCATATGTGTATTACCATAACACAGCCGATTGAGCAAAAATGAGTGGATGGTTAGAAACACCAAGATATACAAAGGATTAGTAATGGAGATTTTCAAAATTATCCAAAACCAAAAGAGAGAGAAGGACATTTTTGCAAAATGCATAATATAAAAAGAATACGAATTGGGGCTTTAAGTTTGTAGAAATGATCAGGCAGTACTCCCCACGATTCCGATCCAGAGTATACGCCTATCCACCCATTAAATAAATGACTATCGGAAACGAAATAATCCCTTATTGAGTAAGTACCCTTTTTCTCAGAAAGAAGAATAGGAACGAAAAAAAATGGAAAGAATCCAATTACAAAAAAAAAAAAAAAGAGATATTTTTTATTGTTTCTTATCTCCATTACTATATGCATTTCTTTCCTATCTCCCTATTCATAGAGATAGAATTCATGTCCGAATTCATGAACTAATGGAATAGCCAATTTTTTTTTCGTAATTGAAAACAATGGGTTATTGATATTTATAATAAATAGTATTTTAGTAAAGAATTAAGTTATTACTCAACAAAGAATTTTTTTTAAAGGATGAGATCAATTCAGAAGTAACCTTTTTCTTTATTATTATAACAGACAGAATTCTATTGGGTTAATTTGGGGACACACGATAGATTTTTATCTTATAGTATATTTTTATCTTATAGTATTCTACAAAAAAAACATAGCAAGACAAGATAAATAATCCCGATACGCTCCTTAGATTTATTTAAGGCCCTCAAGGAGCCGTATGAGGTGAAAATCTCATGTACGGTTCTGTAATAGCGATGAGAACAGTGATGTTATTACCGACTATAATTATCTAACAGTTCTAGTACCGTTGATATAGTTGAGGCTCAATCAAAATATGGTTTTTGGGGTTGGAATTTGTGGCGTCAACCTATAGGGTTTGTTATTTTTCTAATTTCTTCCTTAGCAGAATGCGAGAGATTACCTTTTGATTTACCAGAAGCAGAAGAAGAATTAGTAGCGGGTTATCAAACTGAGTATTCAGGTATAAAATTTGGTTTATTTTATGTTGCTTCCTATCTAAATCTATTAGTTTCTTCGTTATTTGTAACTGTTCTTTACTTGGGTGGTTGGGATATCTCTATTCCATACATATTAGGTTATGAACTATTTGAAATAAATAAAGTGTATGAAGTCTTTGGAATGACAATTAGTATCTTTATTACATTAGCGAAAACTTATTTGTTCTTGTTCATTTCTATAGCAACAAGATGGACTTTACCCCGACTAAGAATAGATCAACTATTAAATCTTGGATGGAAATTTCTTTTACCTATATCTCTCGGTAATCTATTATTAACAACATCTTTTCAACTCTTTTCATTGTAAAGGAATACCATATTCTATATTCACGACTTGCTCAAACAAGAGAAAGAAACAAACATAAAATTCTTTAGAGATATTATAATATGTTCCCTATGGTAACTGGGTTCATGAATTATGGTCAACAAACAGTACGAGCTGCAAGGTACATTGGTCAGGGTTTCATGATTACTTTATCCCATGCAAATCGTTTGCCTGTAACTATTCAATATCCTTACGAAAAATTAATAGCATCGGAGCGTTTCCGTGGTCGAATCCATTTTGAATTCGATAAATGCATTGCTTGTGAAGTATGTGTTCGTGTATGTCCTATAGATCTCCCCGTTGTTGATTGGAAATTGGAAACGGATATTCGAAAGAAACGATTGCTTAATTACAGTATTGATTTCGGGATCTGTATATTTTGTGGTAACTGCGTTGAATATTGTCCAACAAATTGTTTATCAATGACTGAAGAATATGAACTTTCTACTTATGATCGTCACGAATTGAATTATAATCAAATTTCTTTGGGTCGTTTACCAATGTCAGTAGTTGATGATTATACAATTAGAACAATTTTGAATTCGAATTCGCCTCAAATTGAAGTCTAAAATAAGTCAATCTGTTGATTAAAGAGTAATTTACAATTACTAAGGTTCTGTTTTGATCTAAAGACATGAGGTTTCTTTCGTTTTGTTTGTTTGGTCACTACCTACAAATCCAAACTATTGATTCATGAGAATTGTAGCTTAATTTAGATTGAAACTATATATTTCGAAATATATAGTTTCAATCTACTTTACTCTTTCAGATCAAGACTAAGATTAATAGAATAACTGTACCTACATTAATTCACACCCCTTAATATTTAATTAGGAATTGATTATACATTTTTTTTCCTGGTCAGATCAATAAGGTCATGAAAAACATTTAGATTTATTTATCTCTTTTTTTACTACATATAATGGATTTGCCTGGACCGATACATGATTTTCTTGTAGTCTTGTTGGGATCAGGTCTTATATTAGGAAGTATGGGAGTACTATTATTTAACAACTCCATTTATTCTGCTTTTTCGTTGGGACTGGTTCTTGTTTCTATATCCTTATTCTATATTCTAGCAAACGCCCAGTTTGTAGCTGCTGCGCAACTCCTTATTTACGTGGGAGCTATAAATGTTTTAATCATATTTGCTGTGATGTTCATGAAGGGTTCAGAATATTCCAAAGATTTTAATCTTTGGACCGTTGGGAATGGAGTTACTTTTCTGGTTTGTACAAGTATTTTTGTTTCACTAATGACTACTATTGTAGATACGTCATGGTATGGGATTATTTGGACTACAAGATCAAATCAGATTCTAGAGCAAGATTTAATAAGTAATAGTCAACAAATTGGAATTTATTTATCAACATATTTTTTTCTTCCATTTGAACTCATTTCGATCATTCTTTTAGCTGCTTTGATCGGCGCAATTTCCGTGGCTCGCCAGTAATAAATCTTTAGTTAGAAATAGCATAATTTAAACTTTGTTGTATGTTATCACACACATTCCCCTTCAATTCTATTTGAAGATTTTTTGGTCTAAACTCAAAATTCTTTTATTCGATCGATTACGAATATATTCTCTTGTTCTGTACTTTTTTTTTGTCAATTGAATTGAATCTATTACATTTTTGTTCATATTGAAATGAATCGGAATTGATAAGGAGTTGGTCAATCATGCTCGAACATGTACTTATTATAAGTGCCTATTTATTTTCTATCGGTATCTATGGATTGATCACAAGCCGAAATATGGTTAGGGCCCTTATGTGTCTTGAGCTTATACTGAATGCAGTTAATATGAATTTCGTAACATTTTCTGATTTTTTTGATAGTCGCCAATTAAAAGGGAATATTTTCTCAATTTTTGTTATAGCTATTGCAGCCGCTGAAGCAGCTATTGGCCCAGCTATTCTTTCGTCAATTTATCGTAACAGAAAATCCACTCGTATCAATCAATCGAATTTGTTGAATAAGTAATATTTATTTATGAGATAAATTATGATATTCATCAAGTAAAATTATATGTATCATACGTAATCCATGATAATGTTTGCGAAAACGTAAAAAATCAAAGTATCTTGGCCCTATCGCATGAGTTAATCTGAAAGTAGATTGATTATCAAAATTCTGATAAATTATTGACTCATCTGGTATCTAAATATATAATTCATTTACAAATTTACTCGATCGAAAATTTATAGTCTTAAAAAAAAATTATAGATCCAATGTCACATTCAGTAAAGATTTATGATACATGTATAGGGTGTACTCAATGTGTCCGAGCTTGCCCCACAGATGTATTAGAAATGATACCTTGGGGCGGATGTAAAGCTAAGCAAATAGCTTCGGCTCCACGAACGGAAGACTGTGTTGGTTGTAAGAGATGTGAATCTGCCTGTCCGACAGATTTTTTGAGTGTTCGCGTTTATTTATGGCATGAAACAACTCGAAGCATGGGTCTAGCTTATTGATACGTTCTCTAAAAGCCCCCTTGAATACATTTGATTTCTTTTTTACCGACAAAAACTCGTGCTCGAAAATAAATATACATATATATATTTTTTTTTATTTTATTTTCGAACATGGGTTTTTTTAGTCCAAGTGTATCTTGTTTTTACTACGAATTATTTTCCTTGGTTAACAACAGTTGTAGTTTTTCCAATATTTGCGGGTTTATTACTTTTCTTTTTCCCTCATAGAGGAAATAAAGTAATGAGATGGTATACTATATGTATCTGTGTACTCGAGCTGCTTCTAACAACCTATGCGTTTTGTTATCATTTCGAATTAGACGATCCATTAATCCAATTGATGGAGGATTATAAATGGATCCCTTTTTTGGATTTTTACTGGAGATTGGGAATCGATGGACTTTCCATAGGACCCATTTTACTGACGGGGTTTATCACCACTTTAGCTACTTTAGCGGCTTGGCCAGTTACTCGAGATTCCCGATTATTCCATTTTCTAATGTTAGCAATGTATAGTGGTCAAATAGGATCATTTTCTGCTCGAGACCTCTTACTCTTTTTTATCATGTGGGAGTTAGAATTAATTCCCGTTTATCTACTTCTATCGATGTGGGGCGGAAAGAAACGGTTGTATTCAGCTACAAAGTTTATTTTGTACACTGCGGGAGGTTCCATTTTTTTGTTAATGGGAGTTCTGGGTATCGGTTTATATGGTTCTAATGAACCAACTTTAAATTTTGAAACATCAGCTAATCAATCGTATCCTATAGCACTAGAAATACTATTCTATATCGGATTTCTTATTGCTTTTGCTGTCAAATCACCGATTATACCCTTACATACATGGTTACCAGATACCCACGGAGAGGCACATTACAGTACTTGTATGCTTCTAGCCGGAATCTTATTAAAAATGGGAGCATATGGATTGGTTCGGATCAATATGGAATTATTACCCCACGCCCATTCTATCTTTTCACCCTGGTTGATCATATTAGGCATAATTCAAATAATCTATGCAGCTTCAACATCTTCGGGTCAACGCAATTTAAAAAAAAGAATAGCTTATTCCTCCGTCTCTCATATGGGTTTCATAATTATAGGAATTGGTTCTATAAGCGATACGGGACTGAATGGAGCTATTTTACAAATAATCTCTCATGGATTTATTGGCGCTGCACTTTTTTTCTTGGCAGGAACAAGTTATGATAGAATACGTCTGGTTTATCTCGATGAAATGGGAGGACTGGCTATCCCAATTCCAAAAATATTTATGACTTTCAGTATCTTATCGATGGCTTCCCTTGCATTGCCTGGTATGAGCGGTTTTGTTGCAGAATTAATAGTCTTTTTTGGAATAATTACTAGCCAAAAATATCTTTTAATGGCAAAAATAGTAATTACTTTGGTAATGGCAATTGGAATTATATTAACTCCCATTTATTTATTATCTATGTTACGCCAGATGTTCTATGGATACAAGCTTTTTAATGCTAAAAATTCTTATTTTTTTGATTCGGGACCACGAGAGTTGTTTGTTGCGATCTCTATCCTTATACCTGTCATAGGTATTGGTATTTATCCAGATTTTGTTTTCTCACTATCAGTTGACAAGGTCGAAGCTATTTTATCTAATTATTTTGCTAGATAGTTTTCATAAAAAAATGAAACAGCAATACTATAATAATTTTTTTTAATCATTCGTTGCACAATAAAAAAAAGAAGTCTTTTTTCTTAAGTTAAATAAAAAAATGAATTGGACTTCCTCATACATTTGGCTTTTGTGAGAACCATTTGAATCAAGTAATGTAGTGATTCAAAGGGTTCTCGATGTCTTACACACAATTTTCTTATCTATACCCCTCCATGTTTGTGTTCGTCAGGCCCTTTCTTGAATGAATTCAATTAGATGTTAATGTAAATGAACCATAACTATGTAGCCCTATCCCTAATAGATTGACCCCAAAATAGCATATCCAAATTATAAGAAAACCCATAGAGGCCACAATTGCGGAATTTACACCTTCAAAATTTTTATTTGTTCGCGTATGTAAATAAATTGCAAATATCGTCCAAGTAATAAATGCCCAAGTTTCCTTTGGGTCCCAATTCCAATACGATCCCCATGTCTCATTAGCCCATACTGCCCCTGAAAGAATACCTATGCTTAAAAAGATAAACCCTAGACTAATAATACGATAACTCCAATGATCTAATTGTTGAATCAGTTGAGACTTATAATAATTCTTCGAAGAAAAAAAGGAAGTGTTTCTTACAAAATAGTTCCCTTCGTTGATGTATTGGATCTCATCAAAGGAAAATAACGCATTTAATAAATTATTGTTTTTACCAAAAATTCTTATAGCTTTTTGAAATGTAATCACTATAAGAGCTACTGAAAATAATGATCCACATAAAAGAGCTGCATAACCTAATACCATCATACTTACGTGCATCATTAACCAATGAGATTGGAGAGCGGGAACTAATAGTGGGGATTGATGCATTTCAGTTAAAAAACCTGAAGTAGCAAAACCTTGTGTAAAAATAGTACTTGGCGCGGTTATTGCGCTTACACTTAAATGGTTTTTATATTTTTTTAAATAAGCAAATAGATGAATAATGGATAAAGCCCATGAAAGAAATAGTAATGATTCATATAAATCACTTAATGGTAAATGCCTCAAATAAATCCAACGAGTAACTAATAATCCTGTTATACAGAAAAAAGTAACTATCATGCCCTTTTCTGACGAAACATAGAGTCCTACGGTTTCATTGATTAATAAGGTTATTAACTGAATTGTAATGACAATTGAAATGACCGAAAAAGATATATGAGTTAATATATGCTCGAAAGTTAAAAATATCATAAAAAAATAAATTTAAAGGTCCCGCAATTCAATTATTTGAATTAATATCTGGGACTTGAATTATTAATTCTATTATAGAACTTTTTTTTATAAAAAAAAAATGGCATGCCGCCACTCGGACTCGAACCGAGATGCTCTAGCACTGCTTCCTAAGAGCAGCGTGTCTACCGATTTCACCATAGCGGCTTTCTCGAAATCATAATAACCTATTATTATTCAATCGTCGAGATTGAAAAAAATAGAATGAATTTGCAATTAAATGGAATATTTTTTACAAAATATTTATCGTGGATAAAAAACTCTTTATCTTTAAATGATAATTTCATTAAAGGGAAAAAAATAGGAGATTTGAGCGTTTCCAATAAAAATCTTATCCGATTTCATTTATTTCAATAAGAATTTAAGGTGTCAATTTTCTTCATTTAATAATAGTTTTATTTTTTTAATAATAGTTTTATTTTATAGGATTTTGCAAACCAATTTCATTATGTATTCGGCGAGATATATTCTATATCTATAATAGTAATAATGATTTCGAGAAAAGAAATAAGGTAAGGGTTCATAGAATTCAAAAAGAAGGTTTTAACTTAATCAACTAATGTCATCGTTTCAATGTCTTATTAAATTTTTAATAAAGAGTTTCAGTTTACTATTTGCTCTTCTATATTTCGATATTATATATAATATCGAAAATAGATAATAAAATCAAAAATCAACAAAAACTTTTTGGTTTAGTGGGGCGATGGGGATTCATATTTTCCCCATCTCGAAAATGATAAAACAAAGATATGAAAAAGAAAGGTCAACCTTTTTTATTCTTTGAACAAAAAAGTACCATTTTCCATTTTTTAATTGAGTAAACAAACGATTTATTATTTTTTTTTACATAGCCTACAAAAAGGAAAAAGAATTTCATATTTATCCGCTCAAAACATTAGGAAAATTACACTAATTGCTTTGATAAAAAAAAATTTATATTTAATATATAAAAAATATATATATAAAATATAAAAATTATAAACGAACTTTTACTAGGCTGTTTTTTGAGTCAAACCAATTCAGATTATTCCAATCTTTCAGTATTTATTTGATTTGTCCCCCAAAAAACTTTGGGAATTACCCGTTGAAAGAGATTTTGCTAGCGAAAAAGCTTTCAACGCTGCCCGACGCCCTTTGCTTTTCCAAATATTTTTCCGAATCCGTTTTTTTGATATAGAAGTGCGCTTTTTTGGAACTGCCATTACAAAATTATAATTGATTATTCATTACTATAGTTGGATGTGAAAGACATCTATTGTTCAAAATGAATTGTTCTTTACTATTTATTATCCATTTATTATTGAAATTATAGTATACTCCTAATATAGCTATCGAAAATTCGAAATTATTAGATTAGAAACAAAGAAAAAACAATATATATAATGTTATTTTGTCAAAAAAAAATTGTTTAATGATTCGTAGAATTTAATACAAAGAAGTCTTATTTTACTGGATCAACTTGTAGACTGTCTTTTATGATTGATACCAAAATAAAATAGTGTTTTTGGTCTAATTATTCTTTCTTGCTCTAGAGCGGGGAATTTTTGTAATGCATACTAAATAATAAAGAAAATTTGCAGTTTCTATATTGTCAAAAAATTTTACTTAAAAGTAATGGGTGTGTTCATTAATAGTTTCAATGGATCATCTCATCTTATTTGAACAATTGTAACTTCGTGACTTGAAATATTTGAAGTATTTGGCAAAAAATTAAGAATAGAAAAATAAAATTCTATTTCCGTTTTGGATATTTAAATTTGTTATTAACTGATCCTTTTGAAAAGAGATAAGAGCTGGTGAATCAGAAAAATTAATTAGGAATTTAATATACTTTTTTATGGAATATACATATCAATATTCATGGATCATACCGTTCATCTCACTTCCAATTCCTATCTTAATAGGAGTGGGCCTTCTACTTTTTCCGACGGCAACCAAAAACCTTCGACGTATGTGGTCTTTTCCGAGTATTTTATTGTTAAGTATAGTTATGATTTTTGCAGTTTATCTGTCTATTGATCAAATAAATACTAGTTATATCTATCAATATGTATGGTCTTGGACTATCAATAATGATTTTTCTTTAGAGTTGGGCTACTTGATCGATCCACTTACTTGTATTATGGCAATATTAATCACGACTGTTGGAATTATGGTTCTTATTTATAGTGACAATTATATGTCTCATGATCAAGGATATTTGAGATTTTTTGCGTATATGAGTTTGTTCAATACGTCAATGTTGGGATTAGTTACTAGTTCGAATTTGATCCAAATTTATATTTTTTGGGAATTGGTTGGAATGTGTTCTTATCTATTAATAGGTTTTTGGTTCACTCGACCTACTGCGGCGAATGCTTGTCAAAAGGCATTTGTAACTAATCGCGTAGGGGATTTTGGTTTATTATTAGGAATTTTAGGTCTTTATTGGACAACGGGGAGTTTTGAATTTCGGGATTTATTTAAAATATTCAATAACTTGATTGATAATAATGAGGTTAATTTATTATTTGTTACTTTGTGCGCCGTCCTATTATTTGCAGGTGCAGTTGCTAAATCTGCTCAATTTCCTCTTCATGTATGGTTACCTGATGCTATGGAGGGTCCTACCCCCATTTCGGCTCTTATACATGCTGCTACCATGGTAGCAGCGGGAATTTTTCTTGTTGCTCGGCTTCTTCCGCTTTTTATAGTAATACCTTACATCATGAATCTAATAGCTTTGATAGGTATAATAACAGTACTATTTGGAGCTACTTTAGCTCTTGCTCAAAAAGATATTAAGAGAAGTTTAGCCTATTCTACAATGTCTCAATTGGGCTATATGATGTTAGCTTTGGGTATGGGGTCTTATCAGGCTGCTTTATTTCATTTGATTACTCATGCTTATTCAAAAGCGTTGTTGTTTTTAGGATCGGGGTCCATTATTCACTCAATGGAATCGGTTGTTGGATATTCTCCAGATAAAAGTCAGAATATGGTTCTTATGGGTGGTTTAACAAAGCATGTGCCAATTACAAAAAATGCTTTTTTATTAGGTACCCTTTCTCTTTGTGGTATTCCACCCCTTGCCTGCTTTTGGTCCAAAGATGAAATTCTTAATGATAGTTGGTTGTATTCACCGATTTTCGCAATAATCGCCTGTTCCACAGCAGGATTAACAGCATTTTATATGTTTCGCATCTACTTACTTACTTTTGATGGACATTTAAACCTTTATTGTAAAAACTATAATGGAAAAACAAATAACTCCCTTTATTCAATATCATTATGGGGTAAAGAAGGATCAAAAATCAGTAAAAAAAACTTTCCTTTCTTCTCATTATTAACAATGAATAATAATGAAAGGTCTTCTTTTTGGATAAAAAAAAAAAACATCTCAAATTAATAGTAATGTAACAAAAATTATGCGCCCGTTTGTTAGTAGTCCCCATTTTAGTACTAAAAATACTTTTTATTATCCCTATGAATCAGATAATACTATGCTATTTCCGATGTTTGTGTTATCCCTATTTACTTTGTTTGTTGGAATCATAGGAAGCCCGTTCACTCAATTCAATCAAGAAGCAATTGATTTGAATATATTAGACAAATGGTTAACTCCGTCTATAAACTTGTTACATGAAAGTTCAAAAGATTCTGAAAATTGGTATGAATTTGTTAAAAATGCAACTTTTTCTGTGACTATAGCTTATTTCGGAATATTTATAGCGTCTTTCTTCTATAAGCCCACTTATTCATCTTTACAAAATTTGAATTTTCGTAATTCAGTTGTTAAAAATTTTACTAAGAATTTTTTTTTTGAAAAAATTATAAATATAATATATAATTGGTCATATAATCGTGGTTACATAGATGCTTTTTATCGAATATCCTTAATTGGGGGTATAAGAATATTAGCTGAATTAACTTATTTTTTTGATCGACGGATAATTGATGGAATTATCAATGCGGTGGGTATTCTTAATTTTTTTGTAGCAGAAAGTATTAAATATGTAGGAGGTGGTCGAATCTCGTCTTATATCTTGTTGTATTTAGCTTATTTAGTTAGTTTTATATTATTAATTTACTTTGTTTTTTTCTAACAGCATTTTCAAATTTATCATTTTTTATATATCGAACTGGACGATTCCATCGTTTATAGTCGAAAAGGATAGTCACAAGAGGTTTTTCAAACCAGAAGAGAGATTTTTCTTTTTTATCTATTTCTAACTTCGAATTTTCTTTATTTCCATCCGGAGGGTAAGAAGTTTCATAAACAGGTCTTTTTATATTTTGATAGCGTGTCCTTTTAAAGTGGAATTCATCCTTTGTTTTTTCCTTTCCATTCACTCGGATCTCTTCCGTTTCATCGATTTTGTCCGGATCCTCCTTTTCTTCCGAAAAAAGGGAAGGAGAAGTATCTTCTTCGGTGGATCCCTCTTGTTCCTGTTTAGTCCCCTTCGTTTCGGAAGTGGTTTCTATTTCTACATCTGTTTCTTCCTCGCTTTCCCCCCTTTTCTCCGTTTCTGAGGTTTCTTTCAGTTTCTTAGTAAGAATGGGTGACGGTATTCTGCCTAAATAGTAGAGACAGGTAATAAATAAGAGAATACTAAAGATTTGAGCCATAGAATTTCTCAATTCTGACACAAGGTACTTATTAGATCTAATGTACTTATTAGATCTAATAAGTACATTAGATCTAATAGAATTATTTTGCTGTATCCAGACTAATATCAATCCAACCCATTTCATGAATAAAATGTGACCAATTAACCAACCAACAAAACTACTTGTTACAAATAACATCTTGTTGTTGCATCGAAACATAGAAATGTTGACTAATCTGACTAACATTGAACTTGGTAAAATGAAATGGTTGAATAATTGAAAAATGAGATGATTCAGGAATACACATTGAATGCTAAGATTACGCATTGAGTTTCTGGTAGTAGATCCATAATCAAAAAAGTGTTTGTGATTGTTCCAGAAGAAATAAAACAAAAGATACGGTAGAGCTAGGACAGTTATTGTATGAGGTCTACCCAATGCTAGATGCAGAGGCGCATAATAGATCGATATGAACATCATGAGCTGTCCCGTAATAAAACCTGTTGTTGCTGATACTTTCTTCTCGGTTCCTTCTTCCATAACCCGAGCTCGGAGAAGGAAGAGATAAGAGGGCCCTATGGAGAATGTGGTCAGAAATCCATAATAGAGTCCGACCACAACGACCGAATTGATTATCTTCATGCATAAGGATACTAGATTACCTAGTATAAAAGATTTTAAAATCATCACAAACCTCCCTTTTTCTTTTCTATTGCAATTTCTGGATTATTATTATATGATGATTTTTTAACTTTCCATATATATAGAAATAGAAACAGATAGACTAGAA
>NW_026124078.1:0-22500 GCF_025177605.1 Cucumis melo
AGAAAAGCTATTTCAATAGCGGCATCCAAAATGCCTATACGAACCCAATTCATTACTTCGGGATAGAAATGTAGAATCAAAGGAAAGCGATCTTTGTTTAAGATGAAAAAAAAACAATTGCAGATTTATTTTTTTTTTTTTTGAAAAACAATATTTCTTTTTTTTTTTTTTTACTTCGCCCTTTGCATTGAAAGAAAAGATTCCAAAATAATATGATTCAACCTCAAACCCTTTTGAATGTAGCAGATAACAGCGGAGCCCGAGAATTGATGTGTATTCGAATCATAGGGGCTAGTAATCGACGATATGCTCATATTGGTGACGTTATTGTTGCTGTAATCAAGAAAGCCGTCCCAAAATACACCTCTAGAAAGATCAGAAGTGATCAGAGCTGTAATTGTACGTACTTGTAAAGAACTCAAACGAGAAAATGGTATGATAATACGATATGATGACAATGCTGCGGTTGTTATTGATCAAGAAGGAAATCCAAAAGGAACTCGAATTTTTGGTGCGATTGCCCGAGAATTGAGACAGTTAAATTTCACTAAAATAATTTCATTAGCACCTGAAGTATTATAAAATGAGACAGACCGTGAGATAGTTATACTATTTGAATGAAATTAATTAGTAGATTGTGTATCACGTATATACCTTTTAAAATTCATAACTATTTAATAAAAAAGAATGTTGATTAGATCAAAAATTTAAGTAACCAATAATTTTCGTTTATCATGGGTAAGGACACTATTGCTAACATAATAACCTCTATTCGCAATGCTGACATGAATAGAAAAGGAATGGTTCGAATACCATCTACTAACATCACCGAAAACATTGTTAAAATACTTTTACGAGAAGGTTTTATTGAAAACGTAAGGAAACATCGGGAAAGCAACAAGGATTTTTGGGTTTTAACCCTACGACATAGAAGAAATAGGAAAGGACCATATAAAACGATTTTAAATTTAAAACGGATCAGTCGACCTGGTCTCCGAATATATTCTAACTATCAAAAAATTCCTAGAATTTTAGGCGGAATGGGCATTGTAATTCTGTCTACTTCTCGGGGTATAATGACAGACCGAGAAGCTCGACTACAGGGAATCGGCGGCGAAATTTTGTGTTATATATGGTAATCTTTATGATATTCGAATTATACACAGAACTTCCCTATTTGTAAAAAAAAAAAAAAAAGAAAAGAGGTGGGTTTATAGTTTATAATACGACTCCCCCTTGATTAATTGATACTTTGAAGGGTGTTTCGTCTGGAATGAAAGAGCAAAAAAGGATTTCTGAAGGTTTAATTACTGAATCACTTACCAATGATATGTTTTGGGTTTGTTTAGATAATGAGGATCCAATTCTAGGTTACGTTTCAGGAAGGATTCAACATAGTTTTATCCATATACTAGGTAATAGAGAGTCAAAATTTCAGTAAGTTGTTACGATTCAACCAGGACCAGAAGGCGTATAATTTATAGACTACGAAACAAAGATTCGAATGATTAGGTGAAGTAGTCTTTTCACGTGCAATATTCTTTTTTTTGTAGGGAGATCCAATTCGAAATAGAAAATTTCAAGAAACTTATTTTCTTCCAATAAGTAGATTAAGGTAAGGAATAAAAAATATGAAAATAAGGGCCTCCATTCGGAAAATTTGTGAAAAATGTCGCCTGATCCGTAGGCGGAGACGAATTATGGTAATTTGTTCCAATCCGAGACATAAACAAAGACAAGGATAATCTTTATAAAAAAAAGGACCCCTAAAGGCCACCCACAATATATACATAAAAAGAAATTAAAGGATCCGTTTTGACATGAAATGGATATATCCATATATCTCTGACTTAGATTTATGAGATGATAAAATATGGCAAAACCCATACCAAGAATCGGTTCACGTAGAAATGGACGTATTAGCTCACGTAAAAGTACGCGTAGAATACCAAAGGGCGTTATTCATGTTCAAGCAAGTTTCAACAATACAATTGTGACTGTTACAGATGTACGGGGTCGGGTAATTTCTTGGTCCTCCGCCGGTACGTGTGGATTCAAAGGTACAAGAAGAGGGACACCATTTGCCGCCCAAACCGCAGCAGGAAATGCTATTCGGGCAGTAGTGGATCAAGGGATGCAACGAGCCGAAGTTATGATAAAGGGCCCCGGTCTCGGAAGAGATGCAGCATTAAGAGCTATTCGGAGAAGCGGGTATACTATTAAGTTTCATACGGGATGTAACCCCTATGCCACATAATGGCTGTAGGCCCCCTAAAAAACGACGTGTGTAAAAATAAACATTGAAGAGAAATTTCAAGAGAAATAAATAATTCAATGATTTTATCAAAAAATATTACTATGGTTCGAGAGAAAATCAGAGTATCGACTCGGACACTAAAGTGGAAGTGTGTTGAATCAAGAGCAGACAGTAAGCGTCTTTATTATGGACGCTTTATTCTGTCTCCACTTATGAAGGGACAAGGGGATACTATAGGCATTGCGATGCGAAAAGCTTTGCTTGGAGAAATAGAGGGAACATGTATCACACGTGCAAAATCTGAAAAAATCCCACATGAATACTCTACCATAGTCGGTATTCAAGAATCAGTACATGAAATTTTAATGAATTTGAAAGAAATTGTATTGAGAAGTAATCTGTATGGAACTCGTGATGCGTCTATTTGTGTCAAGGGTCCTGGATGCGTAACTGCTCAAGACATCATCTTACCACCTTCGGTGGAAATCGTTGATAATACACAGCATATAGCTAACCTAACGGAACCAATTAATTTTTGTATTGAATTAAAGATCGAGAGGAATCGCGGATATCATATACAAACGCCAAATAATTTTCAAGACGCAAGTTATCCTATGGATGCTATATTCATGCCTGTTCGAAATGTTAATCATAGTATTCATTCTTATGTAAATGGGAATGAAAAACAAGAGATACTTTTTCTCGAAATATGGACCAATGGAAGTTTAACTCCTAAAGAAGCACTTCATGAAGCCTCTCGGAATTTGATTGATTTATTTATTCCTTTTTTACATGCGGAAGAAGAAAAAGAAAACTTCCATTTTAAAAATAATAAACAAAAAGTTACTTTACCCCTTTTTACTTTTCATGAGAAATTGGCGAAACTAAGAAAAAAGAAAAAAGAAAGAGCATTAAAATATATTTTTATTGACCAATCAGAATTGCCTCCTAGGATCTATAATTGCCTCAAAAGGTGCAATATACATACATTATTTGACCTTTTGAATAATAGTCCAGACGAACTTATGAAAATCAAACATTTTCGCATAGAAGACGTAAAACATATATTAGACATTCTCGAAATGGAAAAGAATTTTGCATAAATTTGAAATCCATTGGATTTTTGTTGTAAAAAAACTTTATAAAAAAAAAAGACGAAAATGAAGTTTGAATCTTTAACAGAATCCGTATACTCAAAATAAACAAAAATTTCATTAAATATGTGTATCTAGGGGTAATTCACTTTGAAGCAACTATTCCCTAGATACACACATCGTGATATTTTATTTATTTCACAATTGAATCAATTTAAAAAAGCCCTAAAGTTAGGGATTTATCAATCGGTAATGTTGCTCCAATACCCAACCAAAGAGCTACTGCGGTACCAATCAAAAAGACGGTTGTCGCTACTGGACGACGAAATGGATTTTGGAATTTATTGACATTCTCCAAAAATGGTACAGTTAATAATCCCGCCGGTACGGAAACCATTAAAAGAACACCCAATAACTTATTTGGCACTGTACGAAGTATTTGAAATACGGGAAAGAAATACCATTCCGGCAATATTTCCAAAGGAGTTGCAAATGGATCTGCGGGTTCACCAATCATTGATGGTTCTAGAACCGCTAAGCCCACGTTACATGCAATAGTACCTAGAATGACTACTGGAAAAATATATAAAAGATCATTGGGCCATGCGGGTTCTCCGTAATAATTATGACCCATACCCTTAGCCAATTTAGCTCTTAATACAGGATCATTCAAATCTGGTTTTTTTTGTTATTAGGATAGGTGAATTATTATGGATCCATCCCCCGAAAGAACCGGACATGATAATTTTTCATCATCCGGCTCGAGCACAAATCAAACGAACCAACTGGATCCAGAAAAAAAAAATCGATATCTTATCCAAGCATATATAAAATAAATGAGTGATTCAATGTAAGAAAAAATTTAGCGGATTCCGTTTTCAAGAGTTACAATTATCCATTGCAAGGAATTAAGTTCGTACAGATAAATGCTCAATACCCAAGTAGGCTTACAAAGTTGATAATGTTCAAGTGCTTTCTGGGTCGTCTCAAACCTTGCGATGGGGCTTTAGCCCCCAAAAATATTGATACTTTTTACATCCAAAGGATTTACTTGTTACTAATAGAGTCTAGCCTATGTTCTTCTTTAGATCCCTTGTTTCACTCCGATAGTATTATAAATCGAGTCAATGCAGAGGAAATGAATGCATTTTCATACTATTAAGTAAGTGAAATAGATAAAACATAATCTGTATTATGGCATATATATCACCTATTCTAATGGATCTTACGGAGCCTGGTCATGCACGACATGGTCAAGTCTGATCATGGAAAAGATTCTCTTCAAGCGAACCAGCCTACCCTCTGTATGGAGCTTTCGCGGTGGTTGGAATAAAGACACATTTTGTTGTGAATCCCAATGTGGCAGATAAAAAGACATATATCTACACGGTCCAATCAATAGTTCAAGTCACACACTCCCATAATCCATTTTCTCTTCGAAGAATTCCCTTCAACTATTATTGAAAAATAACGAATAAAATTTCGTGGAGTTGAAGGGAAATATCCAAATACATGTCTTATTTTTCAATAATCCATATTTGCAGCAATGAAATACTCTTCTTCCCCCCTGAGTAATCATAAATAACTAATTACAAATCTATGATTTCTATTCTCTATAAAGGACCAGAAATGCCTTGCTTACGTATCATTGGGAAGTGCATTAACATAAATACGGCAGTAAGAAGAGGTAATACAAAAGTGTGTAAACTATAAAAACGAGTCAAGGTAGATTGTCCCACACTAGCACTTCCGCGTAATAACTCTACCAAAGGCGACCCTATTACTGGAATAGCTTCCGGTACACCTGTTACAATTTTGACTGCCCAATAACCAATTTGGTCCCGAGGTAAGGAATAACCAGTTACACCAAAGGATGCGGTCAATACAGCCAGAACCACACCTGTAACCCAAGTCAATTCACGAGGTTTTTTAAATCCACCAGTAAGATACACGCGAAATACGTGCAGGATCATCATTAAGACCATCATACTTGCCGACCATCTATGAACTGATCGGATTAACCAACCAAAATTTGCTTCCGTCATTATATATTGAACAGAAGCAAAAGCCTCAGTAACGGTCGGACGGTAGTAAAAAGTCATAGCAAACCCCGTAGCTACTTGTACTAAAAAACAAGTAAGCGTAATTCCTCCTAGACAATAAAATATGTTGACATGAGGAGGAACGTATTTACTAGTTATATCATCTGCAATCGCCTGAATTTCAAGACGTTCTTCGAACCAATCATACACTTTATTGAGATAGGTAAACCAAGGGGACCCCCCTCTGAGAACCGTATATGAGAATTTCGTCTCGTACGGCTCAAACAGAAACACCCAAATACCGCTCGTAACGGATATGTGTACTAAAAAGTTTCAAACTTCTTAATGCTATGATTCAATTTTTTGTATCAAGATACGAAAGAATCAAAATCCGAAAAGTCTTCTTTGTAGTTATAATGCCCAAATATCAAGTCGGCTCATTCATAGTTATATTGATCATTAGGGGCCTCTTGAATCTTCTATTTACCTATTTTTTTTCTTTGATTTGTATGTAATGCGACTTTACTCTTGTTTTCTTTATTATTGATAGGAATTATCTTGTTAAGACCCTATGAATCAATTAAAACCTTAGATTCAGACTAGAACCACGATGATTCAATAAAAAACCTTCCAAAAAAAGTTCAAAAATTCCCTGAGTAAGAACCCTTGGATTATCACTTATTCAATGCTTATTCAATGACTGAATATAATGAAAAAAGCTAAAGAAAGGTTTATCCTTTAACCAAAATAAGTAGAAACGAAAGAATAAATTTTTTTTATTTATCACTTCTAACTCTTGTTTCGGAGTCCGGCCACGAGGTCTGATAAGTATGAATCATAGTTCTAATATTTGTTCTAATATTTTGGAATCTATTTCATATATTCTGTGCTCCAGATACTAGCCTAGACTGAATATCCAACGAGATCAAATCATCTTCATCAAGATGACCGACTTCTTCTCTGTCGTATCCATAGGATCAATTCTAACAAGTCACACACTCATATTCCGGAAATACAGAAAAAAATAAATTCCACGATCGAACTACCAAAAAATAGTGGGCTAAAAAGCAGAAACCTACATACTTTAGACTTTCCTTTTTATTGAAAAGTTATTTAGGGGTTCTTGTGAATCGAATCTAATTGCTTGAAATTCCGTCCAGTAAAATGGAAGAATTATAAATCTCCAAAATAATACATAGGAATATCGCAAATAAACCCATCGCGACACCCATTAAAGGTGTAGTTCCCCACCCAGGAGCCACTTTACCATATTCCGAATTCAATGGTTTCAATAAATCCCCTACAACAGTTCGTCTTGGCCCAGATCTAGAACTATCGTCAACGGTTTGTGTAGCCATAAATAATCCTATATTTTTTTTTATTCAGTGAGATCTGTTGACTTTGTATACCATTCCGTTGTAAATAAATGATCTTATTATAGATCCATTGTGGTCTTGAAATTATATAATAATGGAAACAGCAACCCTAGTTGCCATCTCTATATCTGGTTTACTTGTAAGTTTTACTGGGTATGCCTTATATACTGCTTTTGGGCAACCCTCTCAACAACTAAGAGATCCATTCGAGGAACACGGGGACTAGTTGAAGTAATGAGCCTCACAATATTGTGAGGCTCATTACTTCAATTGAGATAATGAGAAATCATTTTGCCTTTTTAGTTGGAGTTGGAACTTTAGGCGGTTCGCGAAAAAAGATAGCGAAAAAAATTATTCCTAGAGTCGAGACTAAGAGGAATGTATAAACCAATGCTTCCATAGATTTGATTTCGGTTTACAATTATAGCTTCCATACCTGTTTAATTGGGATCTTTTTACGGATAAAAAAAAGACCAAGACAAGAGTCAAAGAAATGAAAAGTAAGCAATCCGAATAAAGATTTATCCGGTACCCTATCTATGTCAAATCAAAAAATAAAGGAAAAAAAGAACAGAGCAATCTTGTATCAGACTAGACTCTTTTTGTAGTTGGATCTCCAAGTTTTTGGAATGCCCCAAATTCTACTTGAGCGTCCAAATCTGGGTCAATACCAGCAAAGACATCTCTGAACAAGGTTCTCGCACCATGCCAAATGTGTCCGAAGAAGAAGAGCAAAGCAAAGGAAGCATGCCCAAAAGTAAACCAACCCCTTGGACTGCTACGAAAAACCCCATCGGATTTCAAAGTAGCACGATCTAATTCAAAAATTTCACCCAATTGAGCACGTCTAGCATATTTTTTCACAGTAGCAGGATCACTATAACTGACTCCATTGAGTTCACCGCCATAGAACTCAACAGTTACACCGACCTGTTCAACACTATACTTCGATTCTGCTCTTCGAAAAGGAACATCGGCTCTAACAATTCCGTCTCCGTCTACCAAAACAACCGGAAATGTTTCAAAAAAGGTCGGCATACGGCGTACAAAAAGTTCGCGCCCTTCTTTATCTCTAAAAACAGGGTGTCCTAACCAACCAACAGCTATTCCATCCCCGTTGTCCATGGAACCCGCTCTGAATAATCCACCTTTTGCGGGATTATTCCCGATATAATCATAAAAAGCTAATTTTTCAGGAATTTTAGACCAAGCTTCTGATAAACTTTGATTTTCGGCTAACCCGGTACTAACTCTTCGATATATTTCTTGCTGGAAGTATCCCTGATCCCATTGATAACGAGTGGGCCCAAATAATTCAATCGGGGTAGTTGCTGAACCATACCACATAGTTCCAGCAACAACAAAAGCTGCAAAAAATACAGCAGCGATACTACTGGAAAGGACGGTTTCAATATTTCCCATACGTAATCCTTTGTATAGACGTTGGGGCGGACGAACACTAAGATGGAATAGGCCCGCTAATATGCCCAATGTACCTGCTGCAATATGATGCGAGGCTATTCGCGCCGCGGAACAAAAGGATCAAACCCTTCGACACCCCACGCAGGATTTACGGCTTGTACCCTTCCGGTTAATCCATAAGGATCGGATACCCATATTCCCGGACCATACAATCCGGTTACATGAAATGCACCAAAACCAAAGCAACCCAACCCTGAGAGAAATAAATGAATTCCAAAAATCTTCGGCAAATCCAAAGAAGGTTTTCCTGTACGTTCATCACAAAATATTTCTAGATCCCAATACACCCAATGCCAGATAGCTGCTAAGAAGCACAATCCAGAAAACACAATATGTGCTCCGGCCACACCTTCGTAACTCCAAATACCCGGATTCGTTATAGTCCCTCCTGTGATACTCCAACCCCCCCATGAATTGGTTATTCCTAAACGAGTCATGAAGGGTATAACGAACATACCCTGTCTCCACATTGGATCAAGAACAGGATCAGAGGGATCAAAAACTGCTAATTCGTATAGGGCCATTGAACCGGCCCAACCAGCAACTAGAGCTGTATGCATTATATGAACAGAAAGCAAACGACCGGGATCATTCAATACAACGGTATGAACACGATACCAAGGCAAACCCATGGAAATACCCCTTTATCAAGGAAAAATAGACACTATGTAACTTTATTGCACTGAAAAAAAAAACTATGCTACGGACCTCCCCTTTTGAGGGGATTATCTTGGCGAAAGGATTAATATTTAGTCTATTCTTTTAGTAATAATGGAACAATTCGATTCTATTCGTAGGAACAAAAAGAAGCAGATCTATTCTATACTCGATAAGTACCAATACGCAATGGTAGATGGGAATTGATCCTATTTTATAGGAGTGAATGTATACATACTTGTTCATCATTCAAAAACCTATTCGGGAAGAAGTTTCCCTTATTAATTCTGTTTTCCTTTTTTATGAACTTATTAAATCTATGTATAAAATATGCTAAAAGATAAAATCTGATAAAGGCCCATCTTATTTATTAAGACAATAAACCCGTTGTTACGCTTCCACATCAAAGTTAGCTATAGTACTTAATTCTTTTTTCTTTGCTTTAATGCCTATTGGTGTTCCAAAAGTACCTTTTCGAAGTCCCGGAGAGGAAGACGCATCGTGGGTTGACCTATAGTGCGACTTGTCAGATATATTGGGTCATATGGTATTTCCCCGTTCTCTCCCCCGATCGAGATATCCTCTCTTTCGCCCAAGACGGATTGATTTAATCATCAAAAATTTGGAGCGTGAAGTGCAATTAGATCTATTTTTTGGGGGGTATCCAGATTAATATTATCAATTAGAATAATTTATGGTTTTCTCGGTTGTACTAATAAAATGAAGTATCCAGGCTCCGCTTAGAAAAAACTCAATTTGGAATCTATCTATTCTATGATTACTACTACTTGTATCATATTCGATTTATCAATAGCATTGATAGAAAACTTTTAATCAATCGAGTAATATGAAGTAAATTGAAAAAAAAAAAGAAGTCGTAGCAAAAAGCCATGCTATTGGGGCATTTGTCCTATATGTGCAAATCCAAATCGGGCAGATCTTGACTCGGAGTAGAGCATAAACCTAAAAGAATTGAAGAAGACCATTTTGGAACAAGAAAATGACATCGGAATTGAAATTGAATCTCGATGAAACAATATATCAATGAAAAGTTAGTTCGATAAATTGAAAATTTAATGAATTGTTTTTTTATTTATTGAAATTTATAGTATAGATAAACGACCGCGGGCCAAAGGACAAAACTCATCCATTTTGAAAAAAAAATGGAAGGTAAGAAAAAGCCCCTTCATTAGAAGTTAGAAAGAGTCCTCTAAAGAAGGCTAAAATCTAAACATTGATTCTTTTTTCGCTATTTTTTTTGAACCGTATGCATCAAAAGGTGCCCGTACGGTTCTTAAGGGATACAATTTTATCCTAATCAACCGACTTTATCGAGAAAGATTACTTTTTTTAGGCCAAGAGGTTGATAGTGATATTTCGAATCAACTTATTAGTCTTATGGTATATCTCAGTATGGAGGATGATACCAAAGATCTGTATTTATTTATAAACTCTCCCGGTGGAGGGGTAATAAGCGGATTAGGTATTTATGATACTATGCAATTTGTGCAACCAGATGTACAGACAATATGCATGGGATTAGCCGCTTCAATGGGATCTTTTATTCTAGTCGGAGGAGAAATTACCAAACGTCTAGCATTCCCGCACGCTCGGCGCCAATGAGTTTTTTTTAGACAAAAAGAAAACTATGCCTTCGCCATATAAAATATTAAGTAATAATAGCATGGCACTTTGAATTCGATATGAGAATTTTTTTTTTCTAAACCATTAGGTTATGTATCGAAAGAGTAGTATGAGATAAAAGGCATTTCCGATTGTAGGCTGATTTATCGCGGAGGCCTCTTTCAGCGTCACAAACTTTTTTGTTTTCACGACGGAAGACTCTTAACAATATTTCTGTTATGAAAGACTACGAAATATTTATTTTTAAGAAAAAAAATAAAAAAAAGAAACTTTGGGATTGCTGAATAACAAACATAAAGCAACGGAACCATCATAGTATTTTGAAATTACTAAAAAAAAGGAAGGGTGGTTATTGGATCATTTACTGCTCTGGGTCTGCTAGATCCTATATTTTCTATTCCTTCGCTGGAAGGTAAAAATGAATTCCATTGTGGAGCCGTATGCACTGCACAAAGGATGCCTGTACGGTTGTTAATCCTATCTTTTTTTTATTATCTTTGACTCATCATGATAATGATGTAAGATAGAGAAAACCATTTATTAAATCATCAGGGTAATGATCCATCAACCTGCTAGTTCTTTTTATGAGGCACAAACGGTAGAATTTATCCTGGAAGCGAAAGAACTACTGAGGCTGCGCGAAATCCTCACAAGGGTTTATGTACAAAGAACAGGCAAACCCTTATGGGTTATATCCGAAGACATGGAAAGGGATGTTTTTATGTCAGCAACAGAAGCCCAAGCTCATGGAATTGTTGATCTTGTAGCGGTTGAATAACAAATAGCAGGTATTTCACGCAAAAATCCGAAATTTTCGATTTTCTCTTTTTACCGGGGTTAATATATTACTATTAATCATATTAATTATTAATATCGAATATAGAAGTAATTCATAATCATCCGGTTAGGATTGATCTAAACCAACTCATTATGTATACAATTCAACATGCCAACTATTAAACAACTTATTAGAAACACAAGACAGCCAATCAGAAATGTCACCAAATCGCCCGCCCTTCGGGGATGCCCTCAGCGTCGAGGAACATGTACTAGGGTGTATGTGCGACTCGTTTAGACCATGGACCGGGACAAAAGAAAGTACAAAATTTTTCCCGTATCAGTTATAAGTACAGTGAATAGGATAGAATGAATGGAAGAAATCCGTTCACTACCGAAAATAAATAAACAAAGATTTATCGTATCCTTTTATTGTGTATCAAATTTATGGTTTCTATTGGTGCAAATCCAATCATCTCTATTTTCAATTTTAGATGAGAAAGAATTCCCCATTGGTAACAAATGCTTATCCATTAAGCAGAGGAAATCCTATTTAACAGAAGGATTATAGCCTTATTCTTCCAAGAACGGACTAAGAGGGTCAGCTACCCAACCAATCTTCATAATTAAATACCGTTACTGTATAGGTAGATCTCGTTGTGAAAGACCGATTACTAGATAATTCATGGGTAGAGCCAAAGAGGGTGAACTGTACAAGTTAACAATAACATTGATGAAATAAAAGAAGGAGCTCCGGTGTATAGAGAGGACCTCACCGTTTAAGAAGTAACCATAGAAACGAAGGAACCCACTATTTCTTTATCCATTTCTATTTTTATTTATTTACTCTATTTTTGTTTTTTATACCTAGTAAAAATACTATTTCGTATTTTGGGGTGATTAGAACAAAAAAAGAAATAGTGGTCGGGAAGGTTATAGTAGCAAAAGCCATTGGAATTTTTATTTTATACATTGGAAAAATACGTTTTGTTATTAATAGACTAGGAAAGGAGAAAGGAATAACTGAAAGAAAGGAAATCCATTAGTTATTCATCAAAGTTTCATTTATTCAATGACTAGAATTAAACGAGGATATATAGCTCGGAGACGTAGAACAAAAATTCGTTTATTTGCATCAAGCTTTCGAGGGGCTCATTCAAGACTTACTCGAACTATTACTCAACAGAAAATAAGAGCTTTGGCTTCAGCTTATCGGGATAGAGGTAGGGCAAAAAAAGAAATTTTCGACAGTTGTGGATCGCTCGAATAAATGCAGTAATTCGATCTAATAAGGTAGACTACAGTTATAGTAGATTCATACACAATCTGTACAAGAGGCAGTTGCTTCTTAATCGTAAAATACTTGCCCAAATCGCGATATTAAATAGAAATTGTCTTTATATGATTTCCAATGAGATCATAAAATACGAAGATTGCAAAGAATCCAGCGGAATGCTTAAAATGGAGTTCTCTGGAGAATGAACTCCGAGAAGGTAGAGTAGAAATTAGTATGATAAAATATGATAAAGTGGTCAAAATGAGCAAATATGTTCAATAAAAAAAAAACGATTTATTCTTCTTCCACTATTCTTTCTTTTTCTTACGACACGACAATCGAATCTAGATTTTCGGATTTTTCGAACAAAGAATCAATCTGCGGTTGAGTTTGGATTAGAATTTTAATTCAATTAAAGAGTAAGCTAAGTCTATTTATTCCTGGTTCTAAGACCAATAGTTCTAGCGGTCGACTCGCTTCTTTCAAATTGTTTCTCATTATTAAGAAAAGGTAACAAAGATAAAATACGAGCTTGTTTTATAGCAATAGTAATTAAGCGTTGCTGTTTTAAGGTCAATCTATTTACCCGTCTAGATAATATTTTTCCTTGTTCACTAATAAATCGACTAATTAAACTCATGTTTCTATAATCAATTCGATCCCCCGATGGAATCGGGGGCAAACGCCTACGAAAAGATCGTTTGGATTTAAGAAAGAGTCGCTTGGATTTATCCATGGTTTTTTTATTCCTTATCCCGAAAATCCTATTTCTTAATTCTAAATCATTTTAGATCCGATCGAAATAGGATTTGGTTTGTTTATATTTAAATCTAAAATATGTCTAATATATGTAATTTTTCATCTTCCTTGGATTGGAAAAGGGTGACACACAGCCGATCGGTTCGATCTATTTCTTTATCTCCCCATGAATCGTATGTTTGTAACACCGGGGACAGAATTTTCTCAATTCCAATCGACTAGGCGTATTGTGTCGATTCTTTTGAGTAATATATCTGGAAATCCCTATTGATTCCTTATTAACACCGTTTCGAACACAACGAGTACATTCCAAAATAACAGTTACTCGGGCATCTTTACCCTTGGCCATGAACCTCCCTTGGATTTTTGATTCACGCAACTCTTCCATTTTCCGATCCAAAATGAAGAAAAAAAGAAAAATTGGTAACTCGAAATAAAATTATGAAAGATTTCGTTACAATCAAATATTAAAATATAGTAATACAATAATTTCTAAATTTAGAATCGCAGTACAGTTTTTCATTTAAGTATTTTGTATGATATTGTTGCCCTAGCCATCACATTTTCATTTTCGTTCTCACTCTTTTATTAATTAAATTTGAACCTGGCGCCGCGTCCGAGTTTGACTGAGGTTGAATCCATTTTGATTCTTTCTAACTTATTCTAAGTCTAAAAAACTCTAAAAAAAAAGAAGGGGGAAGGGGATTAGTCAAAGATATTTGATTGTTTTTCTAATCTTCTTCACCCCTTCCCAAGTCAATAACTAGAATGAAAAAAACGGGAATACCAACGCATCCGGGAATAAACGATTGATCTCGATTAATAGACCCGCTAAAGCCCCGAACCATATAGTACTTACTACCGGTGCCACGGAGAGATATGTTTTTAGATCTCGCATTGAAAACCCTCCTACTTTATAGTAATTTGTAATACATACTGGTATTACATACCATCAAATGTATATATAGTTAATAACCGCTTGTATTGTCCGCGGAATTCCTAATTCAAATTGAAATGTACAACAGTTCAATTCGGTAGATATTCCCTTTTTTATTAAAAAAAATATGTAGCTTTCCGCCCCACCCCAAATATTCATTTTTCTTTACGGCGGATTTAATATTTATTATTTCATACGTATATAAGTCTTTTTATTATTTTTATTATATTTTATATATGATATGAGACAAAAAAGAAGAAATGGCAAGATAATTTGTGTATACCAATGGAGGAAATAAATAAAAAATGTGGAAAACAAGACAGGGATTCTCTACAATAACACTGTAGACCAATTGAAAGGGATGTAGCGCAGCTTGGTAGCGCGTTTGTTTTGGGTACAAAATGTCACGGGTTCAAATCCTGTCATCCCTACCTATTACTTATCTTCTGAACAGTAACGAGGAATCAATTGAGATCCATAAAAATTGAACATACATATATCGAATCAATCTTTTTTTATTTAATTTTATGATATTCTCTATGATAATATATGTATCGAAGATATATTCGGGTTGCTTTTAGTTTGATAATAAAACGCTCTTAGTTCAGTTCGGTAGAACGCGGGTCTCCAAAACCCGATGTCGTAGGTTCAAATCCTATAGAGCGTGATTCGATTCTTGTTGTTGTTAAATCAAAATGATACTGAAATAATTCAACAGAAATCAAAATTTTACCTCCTATAAAGCAAGTAGGGGGTCAATCAAAAAAAAGAACTGTTAATTAATCAAAGGTCCAACTGATCCCCCCGTCTGTATTGTAAATATGCGGTCACAAATAATCCAGCCAAAGTAATAGGAATTAGACCTAATACGATTCCAAATAGAAAAACTTCAATCATTTCAATTTAGTTGAACGAGGAAAAGGAGAGGTAATATCTATCCTTAAAATATTAATCGGTATTGCCCATGAATCTCAATGACCAAGAATTCGAAATTGAATTGACAAGGTAAAGAACTCTACAATATATAGAATATATTGAATAACACCGAAATCTTTCTTTTTTTTGAATTGTGCATTCAATGAATTTTAATCAAATAAGTCGTATCTTGTTCAGACCGATAAATAGAGCTGAGGTTATAGTTAAAAACTGCTAGTAGAAAACCGAAATAACTAGTGATAGTAGGCATGACGAGGCTAAATGAAATACGTTATTTTTATCCATATGTTTATAAAGCACTTCCCTAAGTTTCTATTTTTGAAAGATACGCGGATGGATAAGTAAAAATACTAATTGAAAAAATATATTCAATTGAAAGTTTTTGATTCATCTATTATTATGATTATAGATGATACTAACAAAAATCTTGTGACATAGGTAAGAAATCAATTCATCATCTGTCTCTCTATCCCGCAATTCGGAATCAAGGGATTCATTGAACAACTCTTGAGTTTTCAAAACAAATATTCTTATTATAAAGAATTTATAAACAATAATTTAATATATAAATCTAGTAAATATATAAATCTATTAAATGGATTCTAAATAATTAGAAAGAAAAAAAAAAAAAAAAAAAGAAAAATAATAAATAAACTATGTTGTGTAACTTGATTCCAAAAATGAAATGCTCTTTGAATCGCTGAAGAATGAATGACCTTATAATGCCCTTTATTTATGAAATTGTATTCCCACTAATTAGATTTTATGTAGTGGGTTCATTTCCATAAAATCTTTTTTAAAAAGAAAAAAAGTATCGCACGATCAGATCACTCGAAACTAGGTTCTCCATTTATTCTTATTCTTTCCATATTAAAAACATTCTTCTAATTAGTTGAAGAACGATCGTTTGAGTCTAATATAAAACAATAATGCGTGCATTACGAATATTTATTATTCTTCTATTCGTTGTTCTGTTTCGTTCATCGAATCCTATGTACTACTGTTACTTGTTACTGGACGACTAACCAATTCCTTAAAATAAAAAAAGATTCAAACAAAAATATAACTACAAACACAAAAGAAATATTTCGAGATTTCACGTCTAATTTCATTGAATTTTGGGACTATTAGAATCTGCTTCCTAAATTATTATAAACCAACCAGTCGGATTCACATTTTACCCAATCTTCGCTTTCTAGCCCGAAGCCAATAACCGATAGAATCCTTAATACTACAGACAGGCATTTTCAGAATTTTCTATTGAATGAATGGTATATGATTCTACATCGACAAGCAGCAAGAAAAGAAGAAACAAATTATATTATTTAGTTTTAGTGCTTCATTTTGATACTTATTGTGAAATTGCGTTGCTGCGTCAGAAGAAGGATAGCTATACTGATTCGGTATACTCTAAAAACACCCTCGGTACAATATTGACGATCTTACAAAGATAAAATTTCAGTTAATTTCCATTTACTGATCTCATCTTTTACGGAATCGATCCCCCTTTTGACTGTACAAGAATATGTGGAGCTCGGCATGTCTGGAAGCACAGGAGAACGTTCTTTTGCTGATATTATCACCAGTATTCGATACTGGGTCATTCATAGCATTACTATACCTTCTCTATTCATTGCAGGTTGGTTATTCGTCAGCACGGGTTTAGCTTACGATGTTTTTGGAAGCCCTCGTCCAAATGAGTATTTTACAGAGAGCCGACAAGGAATTCCATTAATAACTGGCCGTTTTGATTCTTTGGAACAACTCGATGAATTTAGTAGATCTTTTTAGGAGGACCAAATGACTATCGATAAAACTTATCCTATTTTTACAGTGCGATGGTTAACTGTTCACGGACTAGCTGTACCTACCGTTTCTTTTTTAGGGTCAATATCAGCAATGCAATTCATCCAACGATAAACCTAATCCGAATTATAGAGCTATGACACAATCAAATCCGAACGAACAAAATGTTGAATTGAATCGTACCAGTCTTTACTGGGGGTTATTACTCATTTTTGTACTTGCTGTTTTATTTTCCAATTATTTCTTCAATTAAATAAAAGAAAATACTAAATAATAGTACGAATTATCTTATCCCATTCGGAAGGATATCATCTCATAATTATCTATGACTGTTTCTGTCTCTAGCACGACCACTTGATGAAATGGGGAGGGAAGTGGGACAAATGGCCGAGACTACTGGAAGGATTCCTCTTTGGATAATCGGTACTGTAACTGGTATTCCTGTGATCGGTTTAGTTGGTATTTTCTTTTATGGTTCATATTCCGGCTTAGGTTCATCTCTGTAATAATCGGATGAACTGAGTTGGAGACATGAAAGCGTAAGAACTCAACAGGATCCCCCTCAAATCAGAAAAAAAGAGGGGGTAGGTCCCGTTGAGCTCTTACTAATTAGAATTAGACTAATTTATTCATATAAATGAAAAAATGGATCTTTCCTATTTTTTCAAAAAACTTCATTTCTTTCTGATTCTGAATTGCTTCAAAAAAAAAATTGATTCAGACCATCTCTTTCGCGATCGTATCGGTCGATACTTTCATTTCAAAGCGAAAAAAAGAAAGAGAGAATCACTCGATTCCCTCTTTCTGGATGATACAATCCCAATATAACAATATTATATTTCTATCGATCAGATATCACAAACCCTTTAAATAGATTAAAATATACTAATAGAATTTTCTATAGTTATTTTAATATAAAATAGAATTGAAAAATTCATTGAATTTGTTCACTACTTATGTAATAAATCGAAAAAAAGGTTCTGATAAACCGGGAAAAATTGAAACTAAGAATAGAGATCTTTGACGAACGGGATCAAGAATAATTCATTAGTTTATTATTTCGACACCAGAACAAGAAAAGGAATTTTTCTGGTATCGAATACTAGAAAGATGCATAATTCCTTCTAGAATCCTTTGTTCCCTTCATTTTTTTTCTATTCTCCATTTACTTATCTTATTTTTAATATCTACTCTATTTTTATTCTATTAGAATAAAAATAGACACATTCAATGACATTTCAATCTGGCACCAGTGACATAATAATCATAATAATACCGCTCCTATTTGTATTGTAAAAAACAAAGAAATAAAGAAGAGGTAAAATAGTCTTCCTGACAATATAATATCCATACTATGACTAGTAATGCGGTACAAGTAATTACCGAAATAGGGTCGAAAAAAGAATAAAAAAAAAAACAAGGGAAAAAGTTTTTCATAATTTTTTGATCATACATAATTAAATTATAGAATTGCCAACAAGAATTTGGTTTTTTTTACGAACTTTATTTGATAAATCCCCAGATTTAGAAATTCATTTCGGACAATTGAACCTTCTCAAACTGTTTCTTTTTAAGAACTAAAAAGATTTGTGCCAAAATAACAGATGCAAAAAAGAACAAAAGGCCTTGGACACGTAATGGATCTTGAAGGACGATTTCCGCATCTCCCTGACCAAATCCTCCCACATTAGGATTACTCGTTAATGGTTGATCAAGTTTGATGGATTCGCCCTCTGAAACAAGAAGTTCTGGTCCTGGAGGGATAATATCAACCACTTGACGCCCATTCGCTGCATCCACTATGGTTATTTCATATCCTCCTTTTTCTTTTCGTATTATTTTGCTTACTATCCCTGCTGCTGTAGCATTATAAACATTATTATTACTCTTACTCCCGTCGGGATAAATCTGACCCCTTCCCCTGTTCCCGCCTACGTATATGGGATATTTTAAGAAGTGAACATCTTTCTTAGTCGCAGGGTCCGGGGAAAGAATAGGAAAGGTGATTTCACTATATTTCTGACCAGGAACAGGACCTATCACAAGAATATTTTTTTTAGTGGGACGATAGCTCTGAAAAGAAAGATTGCCCATCTTTTCTTTAATCTCGGGAGAAATACGATCGGGGGGGGCTAATTCAAACCCCTCGGGTAAAATAAGAACAGCCCCCACATTCAAACCACCCTTTTTACCATTCGCAAGAACTTGTTTCAGTTGCATATCATAAGGAATTCGAACAACTGCTTCAAATACAGTATCAGGAAGTACCGCTTGTGGAACCTCGATATCCACGGGCTTATTAGCTAAATGGCAGTTGGCGCAGACAATACGGCCGGTTGCTTCTCGTGGATTTTCATAACCCTGTTGTGCAAAAATGGGATATGCATTTGAAACGGGTGCCCAAGTTATTATATATATCATGAGTGATACGGAAATAGATCGAGTAATCTCTTCCTTTATCGAAGAAAAGGTATTTCTAGTTTGCATGGTCCAATCATTGAGCCCAAAAATTTCTACAATAAAATTAGGTAGGTCCCTAGTATAGTTCCCTATCCATGATTCTGCTATTTACTGAAATAAAGTTACTCGAATATAGGAGGCATCCTTCGCGATGGGTAGAAGGAATAAGTACAATTTTGAATGTTTTACTTATGTACAAAGTAACAAACATTATATTTTTCAGTCATTCATTGAATGATAAATCACTACAAGTGAGGGAGATACACGATTTAAATAACGGAAGATCCAATATTTTAAAATTGTGTCAAGAATGACTGGAAAAGTGGAAACAAGACCGGATATAATTTGATCGTTATGAGAAAATCCAAAATCTTTGTAGACAGAACCAATCATTAGTTCCCAACCATGGGGTGAATGAAATCCTATACATAAATCAGTTAATAAAAGAATAGAAAAAGCTTTTATTGTGTCGCTTAAGTTATATAGGAACTCTTGAACCCAAGAGTTAAGAATAACAAGTTCTTCATTACCAAGAATAGAATAACCACTTAGAATAACGAAACAGATTATATTTGTCGAGAAGTGCAAAATCATATGGATACGATCCTCATTGTGCATCTTGATCAATTGGATCGTTTCTTTGTAGATTCCGATACGAAGCTTTTGTAGATGTGTTTCTGGGTATTCCTTTAGCATTTCGTCCAAGAGAAAGAGTTCCTCTAATTCTAGAACTTTTTTTATAATACTCTTTTCTTGAATATCATTCAAAAAAATTTCGGATTGACCAGTATTCCACCAATTAGTAACCCAAGATTCTAGGCTTTTATTAAATGAAAGAGAGAGATCCACCAGGGCAAAAATACTATAGATGCAAGATATAGAAGGGGAATGAATGCTTTCTTTTTTTCCATTTTTTCGTCTTTTATTTTTTAATGAACTCACTTCATTCGTTAACTCTCTACACTACTAATATTTATATCAAACATAAGTTCTATTACAAGTCATATGCATACTATTATGAATCCATTCCCTGTTTTTTAGTTTTTGATTTGTGATTTATTAGTTAATCCTTGAATTTCGAAATAATACAGAAAGAAAATAACAAAGAATCCACTTTTTTTTGTTACTGTGCAGTTGATTTACATACGGATCAAAATTTCGGACAAAGAAAGTTTTCTGGCTGTTCCGTATACGTCTGCTTTGGGTCAAATGAGCATTCTGAAGAAATTCCAGTTAAGTTATTATACTATTACTATGGTCTATAAAAAAGACTATTCTTTCATTTCAGTTTTATCCCTCTTGCTACGAACAAAATTCATTCTGAACTTCATTTTTCAAAAAACTTCAATTGGTACACGCAAGAAATAGGCCAATTCGGCAGCCTTTTGCTCAATTTCTCGTGGGGTCAGATTCTGATCGGTACGCGTCAAGGGAATGGCCCCTTGGCCTCTTATTTCCATATAAAGGACACGACGTGCATAAATACCCTCTTTAACTTCTATTCTGATGGACTGAATGTCTTTCATAAGGAATCGTAGGAAGATTCGACGATTTTTTCCAGGAAACCCCCAACGAAAAATAGACACTATTTCTTCTTTTCTATCGAATCGATCATAACCGCTACCTACATTCCACAAAATTGTGCACCACAAATAGGAGCTAATAAAGAGACCGGCAATCCCATAGAAAGACATTACGATCCCCTGTGGAAAAAAAATTATTTGCTGAGACGGAAATAAAGCTATCAAATCCCTACCAAGATAACTGGAAGTTCCAACCAATAAAAACCCTAATGAACCTAAAAAAAGGATAAAGGCCCAGCAGAAATTGCTGATTTTTCGAGATCCTCTTATAAATTCTATCCATATACGTTCTGATCGCCAATTCATACTAGATCTCGTTGCATTTTATTGGAATTAAGAGAATCAAAAAAAATCTATTTTACTTTTTTTGTTTCCGAAGTAACTCTAATCAACTAGCACTATTTTGATGTGAACCTTTACTTTAGATCTAAGTAATTCATCGAATTACTTAGATCTAAAATAATAACATCACCTTTATATGATTCCCTATAGATACCTACATCCATATAGGTATATTGATTTTATATCTCAAACATTTGTCGCCCGATCTCTTATCTATTTTCTATTTTGAAACTTATCTATTTTCTATTTTGAAATACTTCTAATTGATTTCCTCAGATATCATGTTTACGTATGTATAATCGCTTATGTTTGGAGTAAGCCACATGTTAGATTCTAGTCTACTAAATAGATAGCTGTGTTATCGTCAAAGTCTAAGTTTTGAAAAAAAAAAATAGACAGCATATTTAAAAAATCTTGTTTTTTTGAACATGAAGAAATAAAGAAGCCATTGCAATTGCCGGAAATACTAGGCCCACTAAAGGCACAAAAATAGAGGGTAAGGTGGTGAGAGTTGTCATAGAATGGATACCTCGACTTAATATTTTCATTGTTATATTAATAGTTTTACCTGTTATTTATTGATTGTTATAAAAGGTATCTTATAATTATACTAATTCAATATATAATTATACTAAGTAATATCTACGTGAGTATATATAGAAAAGGAATGAGGAATGTCGAATTAAATAAATGGACTTACTCATCTTTCGACATGAGATATATGTATCATAATAGACGTTTGCATTATTTTAGTTATTATCTTGTCTTAGCATTTTTTTTTAATAAAATTTCATAAAGATTTTCGTACAAATTCCCAAAAAGGTAGTTATAATCCGATCCAACAACAAGGATTCTTAGTAAAACTAGAGATCCGCTAGAGATGTAGAAAGATGCAAGACTCTATGCCGCTATTTGCTATAGTTGAAGTATATATACACATGTAATGTTAAGAAGGGAGCATGAAATTCATTTTCTTCCCCGTGCCAAATTTTGCGGAAGAAATAAAAAAAAAAAGAATTCATTTTTTAAGTTAAGTAAGGCTTTACTTGATTGAATTTTGATTCGAGGGAAC
>NW_026124078.1:30000-33718 GCF_025177605.1 Cucumis melo
TACTTCTTTTCTTTGGGATACCTACCCAATTCTAGTAAATTTTTGGAGTCAAAATCATGACATGAAACCGGTTAAAAACTCCACCATAACCCAATGCAAATCGAATGCACTAGTAAATCACATGGATCTAGGAACGACTTACTGTATTTTATTTGTGGACAAGCTAGAGTTTGAGAAACGAAGATCTTTGGTAACTTTCATTGTAAACATTCTCAAATAGGCTTTTCTGTTGGTATACCTTATCTAGTAAAGCACAAAACTAAAGTAGTCGTCTTCTCTTTCCTTCTTCAATCACTAAAAGTTCCTAAATGGAAATTCCGACTATATGTATCCTCTCTATATAAATATATAATATTTAATATATATTTATTATGGATATAATAGATATTATATAAATAGGATTATAGTGGATGAATCTTCAAACGAGACATGTACCGATCGACTAATCCGGTATATTTTCCACATTGATAGGAGTACGTTTATGTTTCTGCTTTACGAATATGATATTTTCTGGGTATTTCTAATAATATCAAGTCTTATTCCTATTTTGGCATTTCTAATTTCTGGAGTTTTAGCCCCTCTTAGCAAAGAGCCAGAGAAACTTTCGAGTTATGAATCGGGAATAGAACCAATGGGCGATGCTTGGGTACAATTTAGAATCCGTTATTATATGTTTGCTCTAGTTTTTGTTGTTTTTGATGTTGAAACAGTTTTTCTTTATCCGTGGGCAATGAGTTTTGATGTATTAGGGGTATCCGTCTTTATAGAAGCTTTAATTTTCGTGCTTATCCTAATTGTCGGTTTAGTTTATGCATGGCGAAAAGGAGCATTGGAATGGTCTTAGTTTTTGAATATTCAGACAATTAAAAAAAACATTGAGACAGTTATGAATTCCATCGAGTTTCCCTTACTTGATCGAACAACCCAAACTTCAGTTATTTCAACTACATCAAATGATCTTTCAAATTGGTCAAGACTCTCCAGTTTATGGCCGCTTCTCTATGGTACCAGTTGTTGCTTCATTGAATTCGCTTCATTAATAGGTTCACGATTCGACTTTGATCGTTATGGACTGGTACCAAGATCTAGTCCTAGACAGGCAGACTTAATTTTAACAGCGGGTACGGTAACAATGAAAATGGCTCCTTCTTTAGTAAGATTATATGAGCAAATGCCTGAACCAAAATATGTTATTGCTATGGGAGCATGTACAATTACAGGAGGGATGTTCAGTACCGATTCTTATAGTACTGTTCGGGGAGTCGATAAGTTAATTCCTGTCGATGTGTATTTGCCGGGTTGTCCGCCTAAACCCGAGGCTGTTATAGATGCTATAACAAAACTTCGTAAGAAAATATCTCGAGAAATCTATGAAGATCGAATTAAGTCTCAAGAGGAAAATCGGTGTTTTACTACCAATCACAAATTTCATGTTGGCCCAAGTACTAATACTGGAAATTACGATCAAGGATTACTCTATCAACCATCATCTACTTCAGAGATCATCCCTCCTGAAACTTTTTTCAAATACAAAAGTGCAGTCTCTTCCTACGAATTAGTAAATTAGGCCGTATACTTTTTTTGTACAGAATAACAAAGCAAAGAACGAGTGAATCTTCATCAATTTTTCATTGTAAATGGGAAATACTTATACAAATAAAAATAAAAAAATGGGGGGGGGAGAAGATGCAGGGTAATTTGTCTTCTTGGCTAGTCAAACATGGACTGGTTCATAGATCTTTGGGTTTCGATTACCAAGGAATAGAGACTTTACAAATAAAGCCCGAGGAATGGCATTCCATTGCAGTCATTTTATATGTATATGGTTACAATTATCTACGTTCCCAATGTGCTTATGATGTAGCACCAGGCGGACTGTTAGCTAGTGTGTATCATCTTACGAGAATCGAGTATGGTATAGATCAACCGGAAGAGGTATGCATAAAAGTATTTGCCGCAAGGATAAATCCTAAAATTCCGTCTGTTTTCTGGGTTTGGAAAAGTGCGGATTTTCCAGAAAGGGAATCTTATGATATGTTGGGAATTTCTTATGATAATCATCCACGTCTAAAGCGTATCTTAATGCCTGAAAGTTGGGTAGGATGGCCCTTACGTAAGGATTATATTGCCCCCAATTTTTATGAAATACAAGATGCTCATTAAATAATACGAAACTAATCTTCACTTCGACAACTCAAGATATTCAAATACATTTTTACGTTCTCTTATAGATATAGCATAGTAATTGAAGTCTCATTCATCTTATTATTATTGATTAAAAAAAATACAATTAGAGATTTGGTGAGATTATCCAATTTGTAAGATACTTATTTTGGATGAGCCACAAGCTAATAGGATGAACTAAATGAGTTCTGCATTATGAACTATGTATCACGCATATGACTTATAGATGTGCTTTAAAAAGTCACATAGGGTGAAATGAAGAAATATAATATGAAAAGAGAATCGGATTCTATTTGTACTGTATCTGAGATGAATCTTGGCCATTCCCGCCTTTCAACTCCCCTAGACTAGACTTTTGGGTCTTATAAGGAACTAATTGAAACTTTCAAATATGTATAAAATAGGAATTGAACGCCAGGAGACAGAGTATGAACAAATAAAAAAGAAGAGGAAACAAAAGAAAATTCTTTTCTTTTACATATCTATATACATCCTTTACATATTTCTATAAATATCCTCTTTATCTTTACTTGTCTATTTTCGACATCTATAAATAGAGTAAAAAATATATATAGTTTAGTTAAAGGGTAGATTTCCAGACATCATCATGTATCAGTATTTTTCATGATCTATATTATTAATGAATCCGTAGAATAGATACTCATACAAATTCATGATGTGCCAAGAACCAGATTTGAACTGGTGACACGAGGATTTTCAGTCCTCTGCTCTACCAACTGAGCTATCCCGGCCATTTCCGACACATTATCCTTATTTTAATAGATGACTTTGGTCTATGTCAATTGTAAATAAGAAAAAAGGTATTCCAAAGTCTTCTTTTTGAAGATATACGAAATTTCAGGGCTTGGATAAGCCTTTCGAAGTTTCAGTACAGTAGACAGTTAATCATTCAAATTTCACAGATTACTTGCGCAAGGATGTTCGTTTGTACGTCTATCATATAGAATATATACCACAAGCCTTGTGATAAGAAATCAAATTTCCGCTCAAATACGCTTGTGAAAGAGTCGAATGAATGAGAAACATAACAAAGTCTGAATTGCTAATGAACGGATAAATAATTAAAGAGGCCAACGGGCCTTTTTAGGGTTTTGGGGATAGAGGGACTTGAACCCTCACGATTTTAAAAGTCGACGGATTTTCCTCTTACTATAAATTGTCATTTTTGTCGTTATTGACATGTAGAATGGGACTCTATCTTTATTCTATTCGATCTGATTAATCAATTCTTCAAAAGATCTATCAGACTATGATGGAGTAAATGATTTGATCAATGAATATTCGATTATTTTTTCAACTTGTAGATCTTGGAATCGATTCATAACAATTCGTTCATTTTTATATATAATTTTATATATATATATAAATATAAATATAAAAAATTATAGAAATATAAAAAATAGAGATTCGAGTTGTCATTAATCAATATAGTATTTCAGTACGTAATACGTTTATCTTTCATCGTTTCTGGAGTTTCGATGGAAGGATTCATTCCTTTACTAACGCAACGTCG